>NC_034180.2:51240232-51249824 GCF_002021735.2 Oncorhynchus kisutch | reverse complement strand
GAGTGGGCTACAGCCGTCTGGGACATAGGAGAGGAGGAGCTGGGTTCCTCTGAGAGGTTCATGGCTCTGTTCAGGGCGGTCTTCGAACATCCTCCAGAGGGCAGAGAGGGAGGCAAGCAACTATTCCAACTCCAGAAGGGTGCCCAAACCTCTGAGGAGTATGCCCTCACCTTACAGACTGTGGCAGCCTCCGGTGGATGGAATGAGCCGGCTCTCACGGGTCGATTCTGCATTGGACTACGTGAGGAGGTCCAGACGGAGTTGGCATGTTGGGATGACAACATGTCCTTAGACGCTCTCATCTCGATGGCCATCCGTTTAGATAACCTTCTTCGGGAGCGCTGGTGTCCACCTCACCACTGTCCTGAGGCAGAGCCTAAACCCATGGAGGTAGGGGCCACACACCTCTTCGCGGCAGACCAGCGTCATCTGAGATAGCTGTCACTCTGTCCCTATTGCAGCCAGGAGGGGAACTTCCCTGATGTCCAGTGCATCTGAACAATGGGTCCACTAGAGCAGATTTTCTAGCCCAGCTGATTTGTAGGGGTACAGATTTTGCAACTCTTTCAGAACATCAGCTATCTGGATTTGCATGACGGAGAAATGGGGGAGGCTTGGGCAAGTTGCTGTGGGGGGTGCAGGGCTGTTGACCAGGGTAGGGGTAGCCAGGTGGAAAGCCGGCCGTAGAAAAATCTTATTGAAATGTTCAATAAGGGCGGCCAAGTACCTTCCCTCTCTCACATCCTGGTTCCCAGCTTCCCTGATGCCCAGTGCGTCTGAACAATGGGTCCACTAGAGCAGTGGGGTGGCCACATGATCTTACCTCTCCCACGGTAGGCGTGAGTATTCCATTTTCATCGTTTTCTGCCCAAACCCTTTCTGGTTCCCATTTCACTGTCTGGCTGGCACTCAAGTCTCTTCTACAGCTCTAGTGGACTCCGGTGCCGTGGGGAACTTTATTGACCAGGCCCACACTTCCTCACTGAACTTTAACTTCATACCCGCTCTCTTCTCCTTTTCCAGTCCCAAGCCCTGGATATACGACCATTTGGGTCCGGCACTATTACGCACGTCACAGCACCACTCACCCTCACCGTTGGACCCAAGCACCAGGAAAGCCTTCCCATCCTCAACATCCCTGCACCCGTACACAAAGTCATCCTCGGCCTCGCATGGCTCCAACTCCATCTCCTGGTCAAAGATGAGAATCACTACCTGGGAACCAGGATGTCGGAGGATCTGCTTTCCCGCACCCTGTGGTTCCACGTTGGTGAAGGGTCCTGTGAGTGTCCTGCAGCCCATCAATCAGTCTTACCGAATTGTTGGCCTCGTGTTTTGTGACGTAGATGTGGACATCCCCAAGGCTCTGGAGAGGGAACCCACTACCTCCAGAGAGCATCTACACTCTGGAGAGGGAACCCACTACCTCCAGAGATCATCTACGTCCCTACAGGGGTGAGAGATCGGCTGTTGACCTGGGCACACACATCCCCCGCTGCTGGACATGCAGTTAACACCCGCACCATGGCACAGAACGTTGCCTAGCATATCAACTCATGTTCGTTATGTACATAGTCATTTAAACATTTAAACAACAACTCCTCCCCTTTTTTCAATTTTGGCCTAAAAAGACAAAGCCAAATGTAACTTGCTGTAGCTCAGGCCCTGAAGCAAGGATATGCATATTCTTGGTACCATTTGAAAGGAAACACTTTGAGTTTTGTGGAAATGTGAAAGGAATGTCGGAGAATATAAAAACATTAGATCTGGTAAAAGGTAATACAAAGAAAAAAAACAATAGGTTTTTATTGTTTTCACTATATATTTTACCTCTTGGGGATGTTATTCGAAACATAATGTAAACTTTCACTGCTATGCGGATGACACACAGCTGTACATTTCAATGAAACATGGTGAAGCCCCAAAATTGCCCTCGCTAGAAGCATGTGTTTCAGACATAAGGAAGTGGATGGCTGCAAACTTTCTACTATTAAACTCGGACAAAACAGAGATGCTTGTTCTAGGTCCCAAGAAACAAAGAGATCTTCTGTTGAATCTGACAATTAATCTTAATGGTTGTACAGTCGTCTCAAATAAAACTGTGAAGGACCTCGGCGTTACTCTGGACCCTGATCTCTCTTTTGAAGAACATATCAAGACCATTTCGAGGACAGCTTTTTTCCATCTACGTAACATTGCAAAAATCTGAAACTTTCTGTCCAAAAATGATGCAGAAATATTTATCCATGCTTTTGTCACTTCTAGGTTAGACTACTGCAATGCTCTATTTTCCGGCTACCCGGATATAGCACTAAATAAACTTCAGTTAGTGCTAAATACGACTGCTAGAATCCTGACTAGAACCAAAAAATTTGATCATATTACTCCAGTGCTAGCCTCTCTACACTGGCTTCCTGTCAAAGCAAGGGCTGATTTCAAGGTTTTACTGCTAACCTACAAAGCATTACATGTGCTTGCTCCTACCTATCTCTCTGATTTGGTCCTGCCGTACATACCTACACGTACGCTACGGTCACAAGACGCAGGCCTCCTAATTGTCCCTAGAATTTCTCCTATAGAGCTCCATTTTTATGGAACGGTCTGCCTACCCATGTCAGAGACGCAAACTCGGTCTCAACCTTTAAGTCTTTACTGAAGACTCATCTCTTCAGTGGGTCATATGATTGAGTGTAGTCTGGCCCAGGAGTGGGAAGGTGAACGGAAAGGCTCTGGAGCAACGAACCGCCCTTGCTGTCTCTGCCTGGCCTGTTCCCCTCTTTCCACTGGGATTCTCTGCCTCTAACCCTATTACAGGGGCTGAGTCACTGGCTTGCTGGGGCTCTCTCATGCCGTCCCTGGAGGGGGTGCGTCACCTGAGTGGGTTGATTCACTGCTGTGGTCATCCTGTCTGGGTTGGCGCCCCCCCCTTGGGTTGTGCCGTGGCGGAGATCTTTGTGGGCTATACTCAGCCTTGTCTCAGGATGGTAAGTTGGCGGTTGAAGATATCCCTCTAGTGGTGTGGGGGCTGTGCTTTGGCAAAGTGGGTGGGGTTATATCCTTCCTGTTTGGCCCTGTCCGGGGGTGTCAGATGGGGCCACAGTGTCTCCTGACCCCTCCTGTCTCAGCCTCCAGTATTTATGCTGCAGTAGTTTATGTGTCGGGGGGCTGGGGTCAGTTTGTTATATCTGGAGTACTTCTCCTGTCCTATTCGGTGTCCTGTGTGAATCTAAGTGTGCGTTCTCTAATTCTCTCCTTCTCTCTTTCTTTCTCTCTCTCGGAGGACCTGAGCCCTAGGACCATGCCCCAGGACTACCTGACATGATGACTCCTTGCTGTCCCCAGTCCACCTGGCCATGCTGCTGTTCCAGTTTCAACTGACCTGAGCCCTAGGACCATGCCCCAGGACTACCTGACATGATGACTCCTTGCTGTCCCCAGTCCACCTGGCCATGCTGCTGCTCCAGTTTCAACTTCCACCTGACTGTGCTGCTGCTCCAGTTTCAACTGTTCTGCCTTATTATTATTCGACCATGCCGGTCATTTATGAACATTTGAACATCTTGGCCATGTTCTGTTATAATCTCCACCCGGCACAGCCAGAAGAGGACTGGCCACCCCACATAGCCTGGTTCCTCTCTAGGTTTCTTCCTAGGTTTTGGCCTTTCTAGGGAGTTTTTCCTAGCCACCGTGCTTCTACACCTGCATTGCTTGCTGTTTGGGGTTTTAGGCTGGGTTTCTGTACAGCACTTTGAGATATCAGCTGATGTACGAAGGGCTATATAAATACATTTGATTGATTTGATTTGATTTATGGACCATCTTTGAGTTAGGGCCATAGTGTACTATTCCAGCCCAGGTGAAATCTAGATTTTGGCCACTAGATGGCAGCAGTGTATGTGCAGCATTTAAGACTGATCCAATGAACCATGCATTTCTGTCCAAAATGTTGTAGCTGCCCAAAATTGTGCGCTCTCCTCAAACAATAGCATTGCATTATTTCACTGTAATAGCTACTGTAAATTGGACAGTGCAGTTAGATTAACAATAATTTAAGCTTTCTGCCAATATCAGATATGTCTATCTCCTGGGAAATGTTCTTCTTACTTACAACCTCATGCTAATCACATTAGCCTATGTTAGCTCAACCTCATGCTAATCACATTAGCCTATGTTAGCTCAACCTCATGCTAATCACATTAGCCTATGTTAGCTCAACCTCATGCTAATCACATTAGCCTATGTTAGCTCAACCTCATGCTAATCACATTAGCCTATGTTAGCTCAACCTCATGCTAATCACATTAGCCTATGTTAGCTCAACAGTTCCGTGGAAGGGACACCAATCCCGAAGAAGATTTAATTAACAATGTCTGATCAATTTGATGTTATTTTAACGGACCATTTTTTTTGTGCTTTTGTTTAAAAAACAAGGACATTTCTAAGTGGCCCCAAACTTTTGAATGGTAGTGTATGTACACAAACAAGTGTGCAGTTAGAATTGGCAAGAAACACCCAGAATTCTTTCCTCAGTGCCTTGGGGTGAGACAGGGATGCAGCTTGAGCCCCACACTCTTCAACATATATATATCAATGAATTATCGAGGGCACTAGAACTGTCTGCAGCACCCGGCCTCACCCTACTGGATTCTGAAATAAAATGCCTACTGTTTTAACTTGGCAAGTGAGTTAAGAACAAATTCAAATTTTCAATGACGGCCTAGGAACAGTGGGTTAACTGCCTGTTCAGGGGCAGAGTGACAGATTGTCAGCTCAGGGATTTGAACTTGCAACCTTCTGGTTACTAGTCCAACGCTCTACCCACTAGGCTACCCTGCCGCCCCATTTGTTTGCAAATGATCTGATGCTTCTGTCGCCAAACCAGAAGAGTCTAAGGCAGTACCTAGATCTTCTGGACAGATTCTGTCAGACCTGGGCCCTGACTGTGAATCTCAGTAAGACAAAAATAATAGTGTCCCAAAAAAGGTAAAATAGACAAGACTACAAATTCTCTCTAGTCACTGTTGCCCAAAAATAATTACAAATCAACCTAAATATCAACACCACAGGTAACTTCCTCAAGGCTATGAATAATCTAAGAGACAAAGCAAGAAGGGCCTTCTATGCCATCAAAAGGAACATAAAATTTGACATACCAATTAGGATCTGGCTAAAAATACTTAAATCCATTATCAAACCCATTGCCCTTTATGGTTGTGAGGTCTGGGGTCCGCTCACCAAACAAGAATTCAAAATGGAGGGTAAAAAACAATTCAGACTCAGCATGCAGAATTCAGCAAAGAATATACTTTGCATCAATGCAAAACCCCAAACAATGCAGGCAGAGCAGAATTAGGACTATACTCATTAGTTATCAACATAAAGAAAAGAGATGTTAAATTCTACATCCACCTAAAAGGAAGCGATGCCCACATATTCCACCACAAAGCCCTCCCCTACAGAGAGATGAACATAGAGAAATTCCCCTCAGCCAGCTGGTTTTGTGGCTCTGTTCACAAACACAAACAGACCCCACAGAACCCCAAGAGAGAAACACATTTAGACTCAACAAAATTATGAGAAACCAAAAATAACTATTTGACACAGTGGAAATAATCAACCAAAAAAACAAAGCAAACTAGAAAAGAGAGTAGACAGTGGCAGAATACCTGACCACTTTGACTGACCCCAAATTAAGAAAAGCCTTGACTATGTACAGACTCAGCGAGCATAGCCTTGCGATTGAGAAAGGCCGCCGTAGGCAGACCTGGCTCTCAAGAGATTAAAAGCTATGTGCCGAGACTGCCCACAAAATGAGATGGAAACAGAGCTACAATTCTTAACCTCCTGCCAAATGTATGACCACATTAGATACACATATTTCCCTCAGATTACACAAATCAAACATTGATAAACTACTATATCTGTTTTGAGAAATAGTGTAGTGTGCCGTCACAGCAGCAAGATGTGTGGCCCGTTGCCATGAATTAAGGGAAACCAGTGGAGCACAAACAACACTGTACAAATACAACCTATATTTATATGTTTATTTTCCCATTCATACTTCAACTACTTGCACATTGTTACTAATAATATGTGTGTATATTAACCAGTTATGTGTAGTATTACATTTGAAATGTCTATATTATTTAAAGTTTACCTTGTTTATCTATTTCACTTGCTGTTGGCAATGTAAACATATGTTTCCCATGCCAATAAAGCCCTTGAATTGAATTGAATTGAGAGAGAAAGAGAGAGAGAGAGAGAGAGAGAGAGAGAGAGAGAGAGAGAGAGAGAGAGAGAAAGAGAGAAAGAGTGAGAGAGAGAGAGAGATGAACAGAGGGAGAGAGAAAGAGAGAGAAAGAGAGAGAAAGAGAGACAGAGAGAGTGATGAACAGAGAGGTAGTGAAAGAGATAAACAGAGAGAGAGGGGGTAAGGTATGTGTTTGTGTTAACCCCTCGTGTGTGTTGATGTGTTAGTGTATCTACCATCAGCTCTGGTGGGAAGATGATCTCCTGAGTGGGGTCCAGAGGGAGAAAGTCAGCTGGGTGTAGAGAGGAGCAGGCAGCACTGAGGTTCTCTGAGATCAATGAGACAACGCCATTGAAACATCATTAACCAGTTATATGCACATTATTTAACTAGTTATATCTACATTATTAACTAGTTATAATCTACATTATTAACTAGTTATATCTACATTATTAACTAGTTATATCTAGCATTATTAACTAGTTATAGGTACATTATTAACTAGTTATATCTACATTATTAACTAGTTATATCTACATTATTAACTAGTTATATCTACAGTATTAACTAGTTATATCTACATTATTAACTAGTTATATCTACATTATGAACTAGTTACATCTACATTATTAACTAGTTATATCTACATTATTAACTAGTTATATCTACATTATTAACTAGTTATATCTACATTATTAACTAGTTATATCTACATTATTAACTAGTTATATCTACATTATTAACTAGTTTATCTACATTATTAACTAGTTATATCTACATTATTACTAGTTATATCTACATTATGAACTAGTTACATCTACATTATTAACTAGTTATATCTACATTATTAACTAGTTATATCTACATTATTAACTAGTTATATCTACATTATTAACTAGTTATATCTACATTATTAACTAGTTATATCTACATTATTAACTAGTTATATCTACATTATTAACTAGTTATATCTACATTATTAACTAGTTATATCTACATTATGAACTAGTTACATCTACATTATTAACTAGTTATATCTACATTATTAACTAGTTATATCTACATTATTAACTAGTTATATCTACATTATTAACTAGTTATATCTACATTATTAACTAGTTACATCTACATTATTAACTAGTTATATCTACATTATTAACCATTAACTAGTTATACCTACATTATTAACTAGTTATATCTACATTATTAACTAGTTATATCTACATTATTAACTAGTTATATCTACATTATTAACTAGTTATATCTACATTATTAACTAGTTATATCTACATTATTAACTAGTTATATCTACATTATTAACTAGTTATATCTAACATTATTAACTAGTTATATTCTACATTATTAACTAGTTATATCTACATTATTAACTAGTTATATCTACATTATTAACTAGTTATATCTACATTATTAACTAGTTATATCTACATTATTAACTAGTTATATCTACATTATTAACCATTAACTAGTTTATATCTACATTATTAACCATTAACTAGTTATATCTACATTATTAACTAGTTACATCTACATTATTAACTAGTTATATCTACATTATTAACCATTAACTAGTTATATCTACATTATTAACTAGTTATATCTACATTATTAACTAGTTATATCTACATTATTAACTAGTTAATCTTACATTATTAACTAGTTACATCTACATTATGAACTAGTTACATCTACATTATTAACTAGTTATATCTACATTATTAACTAGTTATATCTACATTATTAACTAGTTATATCTACATTATTAACTAGGTACATCTACATTATTAACTAGTTACATCTACATTATGAACTAGTTACATCTACAGTTATTAACTAGTTATATCTACATTATTAACTAGTTATATCTACATTATTAACTAGTTATATCTACATTATTAACTAGTTATATCTACATTATTAACCATTTAATAGTTATATTTTTTCAAATGTTTTGGTTAATTTATGTTGAAAATATTTAGCTCTTTTATTTATAATTCAATCATTTTATTTGAAGTTAAAATGTGTATTTTATTTATAATATAGCGCTGAAATCGTGACGGCATACCACCTGTGTGACGGCATACCACCTGTGTGACGGCATACCACCTGTGTGACTGCATACCACCTGTGTGACGGCATACCACCTGTGTGACTGCATACCACCTGTGTGACTGCATACCACCTGTGTGACTGCATACCACCTGTGTGACGGCATACCACCTGTGTGACGGCATACCACCTGTGTGACTGCATACCACCTGTGTGACGATACCACCTGTGTGACTGCATACCACCTGTGTGACTGCATACCACCTGTGTGACTGCATACCACCTGTGTGACTGCATACCACCTGTGTGACTGCATACCACCTGTGTGACTGCATACCACCTGTGTGACTGCATACCACCTGTGTGACTGCATACCACCTGTGTGACGGCATACCACCTGTGTGACGGCATACCACCTGTGTGACTGCATACCACCTGTGTGACGGCATACCACCTGTGTGACTGCATACCACCTGTGTGACTGCATACCACCTGTGTGACTGCATACCACCTGTGTGACTGCATACCACCTGTGTGACGGCATACCACCTGTGTGACGGCATACCACCTGTGTGACTGCATACCACCTGTGTGACGGCATAACCACCTGTTGTGACGGCATACCACCTGTGTGACTGCATACCACCTGTGTGACTGCATACCACCTGTGTGACGGCATACCACCGGTGTGACGGCATACCACCTGTGTGACGGCATACCACCTGTCGTGACGGCATACCACCGACCCTGTGTGACGGCATACCACCTGTGTGGATTGCATACCACCTGTGTGACGGCATACCACCTGTGTGACAGCATACCACCTGTGTGACTGCATACCACCTGTGTGACGGCATCCCACCTGTGTGACGGCATCCCACCTGTGTGACGGCATACCACCTGTGTGACGGCATACACCTGTGTGACTGCATACCACCTGTGTGACGGCATACCACCTGTGTGACTGCATACCACCTGTGTGACTGCATACCACCTGTGTGACGGCATACCACCTGTGTGACGGCATAACCACCTGTGTGACGGCATACCACCTGTGTGACGGCATACCACCTGTGTGACTGCATACCACCTGTGTGACTGCATACCACCTGTGTGACTGCATACCACCTGTGTGACGGCATACCACCTGTGTGACGGCATAACACCTGTGTGACTGCATACCACCTGTGGTGACTGCATACCACCTGTGTGACTGCATACCACCTGTGTGACGGCTACCACCTGTGTGACGGCAATACCACCTGTGTGACGGCA
>NC_034180.2:51200232-51232732 GCF_002021735.2 Oncorhynchus kisutch | reverse complement strand
CAGCACCCTCAACACCCCTACTTCCTGTGGGTATGGTATTAAATCAGCACCCTCAACACCCCTACTTCCTGTGGCCATGGTATTAAATCAGCACCCTCAACACCCCTACTTCCTGTGACTATGGTATTAAATCAGCACACTCAACACCCCTACTTCCTGTGACTATGGTATTAAATCAGCACCCTCAACACCCCTACTTCCTGTGGGTATGGTATTAAATCAGCACCCTCAACACCCTTACTTCCTGTGGGTATGGTATTAAATCAGCACCCTCAACACCCCTACTTCCTGTGGCCATGGTATTAAATCAGCACCCTCAACACCCCTACTTCCTGTGACTATGGTATTAAATCAGCACACTCAACACCCCTACTTCCTGTGACTATGGTATTAAATCAGGACCCTCAACACCCCTACTTCCTGTGACTATGGTATTAAATCAGCACCCTCAACACCCCTACCTCCCGGGGCTGTGTGTGAGAGGTTTCAGGATACACTTTCTCCTGAGGTATGTCAGCAGTGTCATCTCTGGATCAGCATGTTTCTCTGTTATCTGGAGAGATAACATATATATATATTGTATATCATGTTATACGTGTACACATATATGAGATATATATTTCCAAATACATACTCTGAACAGGCTAAATGTTCTCATGGCGATTAATTACGGATAAAGCTACTGAGATCGAAGAACAAATATTCCATAGTGTTATGCATGAAATATATACAGTAGCAGTCAACAGTTTGGACACATCGACTCTGATTTGTCCTTATTGTTTATCATTTTCTACATTGTAGAATAATAGTGAAGACATCAAAACTATGAAATAACACATATGGAATCATGTAGCAACCAAAAAAGTGTTAAACAAATCTAAATCTATCTTCAATTTTACATTCTTTGAAGTAGCCACCCTTTGCCTTGATGACAGCTTTGCACACTCTTGGCATTCTCCCAACCAGCTTCATGAGGTAGTCACCTGGAATGTATTTCAATTAACAGGTTTACCTAGTTAAAAGTTCATTTGTGAAATTTCTTAATGCATTTTAGCCAATCAGTTGTGTTTTGACAAGGTAGGGGTGGTATACAGAAGATAGCCCTATTTGGTAAAAGACCAAGTCCATATTATGGAAAGAACAGCTCAAATAAGCAAAGAGAAATGACAGTCCATCATTACTTTAAGACATGAAGATCAGTCTTTCTGGGAAATTTCAAGAAAATGTCTTCAAGTGCAGTCGCAAAAACCATCAAGCGCTGTGATGAAACTGGCACTCATGAGGACCGCCACAGGATTGGAAGACCCAGAGTTACCTCTGCAGTGGATAAGTTCATTAGAGTTACCAGCGTCAGATTGCAGCCCAAATAAATGCTGTTCAGAGTTCAAGTAACAGACACGTCAATATCAACTGTTCAGAGGAGATTGCGTGAATCAGGCCTTCATGGTCAAATTTCTGCAAAGAAACCACTACTAAAGGACACCAATAATAGGAAGAGACTTGTTTGGGCCAAGAAACACGAGCAGTGGACATTAGAGCGGTGGAAATCTGTCCCTTGGTCTGATGAGTCCATTTTTGTGATTTTTGGTTCCAACCGACGGTTCTTTGTGAGACGCAGTGTAGGTGAACGGATGATCTTCGCAAATGTGATTCCCACCATGAAGCATGGAGGAGGAGGTGTGTGGGGGTTTTGATGGTGACACTGTCTGTGATATATTTATAATTCAAGGCACACTTAACCAGCATGGCTACCACAGCATTCTGCAGCTATATGCCATCCCATCTGGTTTGCGCTTAGGCTGGCTGTGTAAGGGCTATTTGACCAAGAATGAGAGTGATGGTGCTGCATCAAATGACCTAGCCTCAACCTAATTGAGATAGTTTGGGATGAGTTGGACCGCAGAGTGAAGGAAAAGCAGCCAACAAGTGCTCAGCACATGTGGGAACTCCTTCAAGACTGTTGGAAAAGCATTCCAGGTGAAGCTGGTTGAGAGAATGTCAAGAGTGTGCAAAGCTGTCATCAAGGTAAATGGTGGCTATTTTGAAGAATCTAAAATGTAAAATATATTTTGATTTGTTAAAATACTTTTTGGGGTTATTACATGATTCCATATTTTGTATTTCATAGTTTTGATATATTCACTATTATTCTACAATGTAGAAAATAGTAAAAATAAAGAAAAACCCTTGAATGAGTCTAAACTTTTGTCTTTTCCCCACATAATCATATACATACTATGATCAGTTAATTTGTTTTTATGGCGATAAATTAGAGTAAAGTTAATGAGAATGAATTACTAAGATAATAAACGTTTCCCATACATATTTTAGACATTATATTTCAAATACACAATTATAAAATGTATAGATCTTTAAGCATAGTCTCAATAACGTGTTAGCCTACCAGCCCACCTACCATTACTGACCAACTATTAATCAAGTTGACTTGGAAAGAATAGTTGTGAATCTTACCTTTTTTCCATTTACAAAGAAAACAAGTTCATCTCCGCTCATGTTGTGATCCGTCAGATTATTCCTGTTAGTCTGCTCTCCGTAGGTCAGGTCCGACATGTTTAGGCTAGTGGTTTGCGCACACTACTGTTGTCAGTGAAGACTGATACATTACCTTGTGACAATGAATATAGTAATTCAGTCACCCTGTATCTCTCTCTCTCTCTCTCTCTCTCTCTCTCTCTCTCTCTCTCTCTCTCTCTCTCTCTCTCGCTCTCTCTCTCTCTCTCTCTCTCTCTCTCTCTCTCTCTCTCTCTCTCTCTCTCTCTCTCTCTCTCTCTCTCTCTCTCTCTCTCTCTCTCTCTCTCTCTCTCTCTCTCTCTCTCTCTCTCTCTCTCTCTCTCTCTCTCTCTCTCTCTCTCTCTCTCTCTCTCTCTTTTAAAGTTTAACTCCCTACGTCCGTCTGTCCCTTTTCCCTCTATATCTCTGTCATTATGTGACTAGACGAGAAGATGGAAGCGTCATAAAAGGATAAAGTCTCCAACTTTGGACTGAATATGAGGATAACACACAGTAAAATCATGTGTCACACGAGATGTGAGGCGGGAGATGACATAAGACACACACATGATAGCATGTTATTGATTATCGATCAGCCTTGTGGTCACGCATGGTGAGTAGTGTACTCATGATGTGGCTGTCTGTCACTGACCTCCCGTCCTGTTTTTCTTTTGGTGTTTCAGACCAGACACCTTCTTAATAAACATTCACTGACACTAAAAAAGAGCTAGGCTTGGCATGAGGGGTGTGAGACAGCTAGAAGTATGGAAAACACAGGGGAGAGAGATGCCAATGCTAAGATTAAGACATGATGTATTCTTTCAAATAGATTAATGAATGAATGAATGAGTCATATGCCAAAAGAGAGTGTGAGTCAGAGATGACAATTAAATGTGTCAGAGCAGACAACTTGTGATTGTTTTTTAAATTTTATTGAATAGATTTGTAGTTTGAATCAAGAGTTACGTTTCTTGAATACAAAGCATTTGTATTTAAATATGTCTCCAGATAACAATTTGATCAGTTTCTCATAGCAGGAAAATTATCCCGCAGCAACAGGAAATCTGATTTATTGTGCGGCTTATAATTAATAGATATTTTGGTAGGGGTAGGTATATTTTCATTTCGGGGAAATCAAATCAGAAATGTTAAAACATAAAAAACAATTCAAGATTATTTTTAAACCTTGAATAAACTGCACGTTTTCATTTCCTGCTACAACAGGAAATTATCAAAATAAGATGTAATTTACTTTAGTTCCTTCTCACGCAATGCAAATGTCACATGTTACTCATAGACAGAGCTCTACGATCAGCTTTAACTTCCACAAATCCTAATTTATTCCAAGACACAGATCTAGGATCAGGGCCCATATCCACAAAGCATCTCAGAGTAGGAGTGCGGATCTAGGATCAGGTGTGCCATTTTTTAAAATCTTAACGAATGAGACTATATAGACAGATCCTAGATCAGCACTCATACTCTGGAGATTCTTTGTGGATGCAGGCTCATGTTACATTCCTCAAAGCCTTAAGTAGCCACATAGAGTATAGCTCTGACTGTTACCACTAAAGGAGATAGAGCAACAATCTAAAGCAGCAAAACATTGTTAGAATGTCCTGGATAGATACGTCCCGACAGCCTCCCGAGGTTATTAAAGTGCATACAGTAAATGTCCCGACAACCTCCCGAGGTATTAAAGTGCATACAGTAAATGTCCCGACAGCCTCCCGTGGTATTAAAGTGCATACTGTAAATGTTAGAGGTTGTGACTGTTGAGGTCAATTAAAGCCAGTTTCATTTCAACTGTATTGCTGTTGGTTGCAAACAACAGTACATAATGAAATGAATTGGGTTTGGTGTACTGTAGAGTCGTCAGCTCTAACGCTGTTGTCCAAAGTCCTCCTGTATCACATCAAATTGGATTTCTCATATGCTTCAATAAACATCAGGTGGAGACTAACTATGAAATGCTTACTGACAGAGACTTACCAACAAAGCGGCCGCGTAGCCTAGTGGTTAGAGTGTAGGGACAGGCAGTTAGCCTAGTGGTTAGAGTGTAGGGGCGGCAGCGTAGCCTAGTGGTTAGAGTGTAGGGACGGCAGCGTAGCCTAGTGGTTAGAGTGTAGAGGCGGCAGCGTAGCCTAGTGGTTAGAGTGTAGGGGCGGCAGGGTAGCCTAGTGGTTAGAGTGTGGAGGCGGCAGCGTAGCCTAGTGGTTAGAGTGTAGAGGCGGCAGCGTAGCCTAGTGGTTAGAGTGGAGGGGCGGCAGTGTAGCCTAGTGGTTAGAGTGGAGGGGCGGCAGCCTAGCCTAGTGGTTAGAGCGTTGGACTGGTAACACGAAATAAGAATTTGTTCTTAACTGACCTGCCTGGTCAAATAAATAAATAAAAAGCAAATAGAAAAATATCAGGAAGATAATAAAAACACAATGAGTAAAGATAACTTGGTACCGAGTCCATGTGCAGGGGCTCGAGGTATATCTACATTTAGGTAGGGGGTAAGGTGACTAGGCAACAGGATAGATAATAGACAGTAGCAGCAGCGTGTGTGATGAATCAAAAAACGTTTGTGCAAATCCTGTCAATGCAGAGTGTCCAGCTACAGAGGATTCAGAAAGTGTCAATGCAGAGTGTCCAGCTACAGAGGATTCAGAAAGTGTCAATGCAGAGTGTCCAGCTACAGAGGATTCAGCACATTCAGAAAGTGTCAATGCAGAGTGTCCAGCTACAGCGGATTCAGCGCATTCAGAAAGTGTCAATGCAGAGTGTCCAGCTACAGTGGATTCAGCGCATTCAGAAAGTGTCAATGCAGAGTGTCCAGCTACAACGGATTCAGCGCATTCAGAAAGTGTCAATGCAGAGTGTCCAGGTAGCTACAGCGGATTCAGCACATTCAGAAAGTGTCAATGCAGAGTGTCCAGCTACAGCGGATTCAGCGCATTCAGAAAGTGTCAATGCAGAGTGTCCAGCTACAGTGGATTCAGCGCATTCAGAAAGTGTCAATGCAGAGTGTCCAGCTACAACGGATTCAGCGCATTCAGAAAGTGTCAATGCAGAGTGTCCAGGTAGCTACAGCGGATTCAGCGCATTCAGAAAGTATTCAGACCCGCTTACTGTTTTCCGCATCATTTCCCCACAATGAAAAAAAGGGTAAAACAGGTTTTTAGAACATTTAGCAAAAATAACAATTGAAATACCTTATTTAGATAAATATTCAGACCCTTTGCTATGAGAATTTAAATTGAGCTCGGGTGCATGCTGTTTCTATTGATTATCCTTGAGATGTTTCTACAACTTGGAGTCCGCCTGTGGTAAATTCAATTGATTGGACACACCTGTCTATATAAGGTCCCACAGTGCATGTCAGAGTAAAAAACAAGCCAAGAGGTCGAAGGAATTGTCCGTAGAGCTCCGAGACAGGATTGTATCGAGGCAGAGATCTGGGGAAGGGTACCAAAAAATGTCTGCAGCATTGAAGGTGGGGATGTTTTTCAGCAGAAGGGACTGGAAGACTAGTCAGGATCGAGCGAAAGATGAATGGATCAAAGTAGAGAGGGAACGTTGATGAAAACCTGCTCCAGAGCTCTCAGTTCACCAGACTGGTGAACCTTCACCTTCCAGCAGGACAAGGACCCTAAGCAGACAGCCAGAGCCCGTTCTTGAACCTGATCGAACATCTCTGGAGAGACCTGAAAATAGCTGTAAAGCGACACTCCCAATCAAGTTTGACAGAGTTTGAGAGGACCTGCAGAGAAAAATGGGAGAAACGTTCGTGTTTCTTGTTTTGAATTATGTTTCGTTCATTTAATAAATTATTAATTCGCTGAACTTGTTTCCCGACTCCCAGCCCACATCGTTACAGAATAACACTTCACCGTCAGGGAGAGTTTTTTTGTTTTTGTTTTGGAGGTGACGTCGGGTCTGGGTTCCACTGCCGCAGCAACCAAGGAAGCCTCAGCCAGCTCTTTGGGCTTTCATTCCTCAGCCGGTACATCGGGGTGTCAAGACTCGGTTGGCGGGTCAAGCGTCTGTTGTCAAGTCTACCGAGGATGCCTCAGCTCGCTCATCAGGCTTCCATGCCTCATCAGGTTTTCAAGACTTGGTAGCCTCGGCAGGCTCCCATGCCACAGCTGGCTCGCCAGGCTCCGGCGCTTCAGGCTGCTTGTCAGTTTCCTGTTCCTCTACGGAGGCGACCGGTCCCTTCCTGATCCCCGGGAACGTCCCTCTGATCAGCGTCCTGTGGCTGAAGCAACACGTCGGAGAGGGGGTGCTGTTTCGTCTGCTTCTTCTTCGCCGCTCTAGGTCACTGGGCTAACGTGCCCCAGCCGGCTCGACAGGTTCCCGCGCTTTGGCAGAGGTGGCCGGTCCGCTCCTGTTCCCCGGGATCGTCCCTGTGGTCAGCGTCCTTCGGCTGAAGCAGCGCATCAGGTAGGGGGTACTGTCACGAATACTCCCTCTCTAGGTCACCAGACTGCTGATCATTACAAACACCTGTCACCATTGTCACACGCACCAGCGCTTAATGACACTCACCTGGACTCCTTGATTACCTGCCCTATTTATGTCTCTCCCTTTGGTTCCTTCCCCAGGAGTTTTTACTGTTTCTGTTTCATGTCTGTGTGATGTTCATGTTTATTGTTTTGAATTATGTTTCGTTCGTTTATTAAATTATTCACTCACTGAACTTGCATCCTGACTCCCAGCGCACACCTTACAGAATAAGGCTGTAACAAGTGAAACAAGTGGAAAAAGTGAAGGGGACTGTATACTTTCTGAATGTACTGTTAACTATTGGTTAACTATTTAGAAATCTTGGGGGTAGAAGCTGTTCAGGGTCCTGTTGGTTCCAGACTTGGTGCATCGGTACTGCTTGCCATGCAGCAGCAAAGGGAACAGTCTATAGCTGGAGTCTTTAAATATGTTTTAGAGCTTTCCTCTGACACCGCCTGGTATAGAGGTACTGGAGTCTTTAAATATGTTTTAGAGCTTTCCTCTGACACCGCCTGGTATAGAGGTACTGGAGTCTTTAAATATGTTTTAGAGCTTTCCTCTGACACCGCCTGGTATAGAGGTACTGGAGTCTTTAAATATGTTTTAGAGCTTTCCTCTGACACCGCCTGGTATAGAGGTACTGGAGTCTTTAAATATGTTTTAGAGCTTTCCTCTGACACCGCCTGGTATAGAGGTACTGGAGTCTTTAAATATATTTTAGAGCTTTCCTCTGACACCGCCTGGTATAGAGGTACTGGAGTCTTTAAATATGTTTTAGAGCTTTCCTCTGACACCGCCTGGTATAGAGGTACTGGAGTCTTTAAATATGTTTTAGAGCTTTCCTCTGACACCGCCTGGTATAGAGGTACTGGAGTCTTTAAATATGTTTTAGAGCTTTCCTCTGACACCGCCTGGTATAGAGGTACTGGAGTCTTTAAATATGTTTTAGAGCTTTCCTCTGACACCGCCTGGTATAGAGGTACTGGAGTCTTTAAATATGTTTTAGAGCTTTCCTCTGACACCGCCTGGTATAGAGGTACTGGAGTCTTTAAATATGTTTTAGAGCTTTCCTCTGACACCGCCTGGTATAGAGGTACTGGAGTCTTTAAATATGTTTTAGAGCTTTCCTCTGACACCGCCTGGTATAGAGGTACTGGAGTCTTTAAATATGTTTTAGAGCTTTCCTCTGACACCGCCTGGTATAGAGGTACTGGAGTCTTTAAATATGTTTTAGAGCTTTCCTCTGACACCGCCTGGTATAGAGGTACTGGAGTCTTTAAATATGTTTTAGAGCTTTCCTCTGACACCGCCTGGTATAGAGGTACTGGATGGCAGGAAGCTTGACCCCAGTGATGTACTGGGCCTACACACTATCTTTTGTAGCGCCATGTGATAAAATACCATGCTGTCACGGATAGCTAGGAGTGGTGGGTGTGGAGTCAGGCGCAGAGAGCAATGCTTCCATACGTTTATTAAATTGGGTCTAGCCAACAAACAGGCAAAAATACCAATAAACAGGTATGTCCCGAAAACTAGGGAAAATAACAGACAGTAAAAACGTAAACACAATAATCTCACCACTGACAGGGAGAATAAACACAATAATCTCTCCACTGACAGGGAGAATAAACACAATAATCTCACCACTGACAGGGAGAATAAACACAATAATCTCACCACTGACAGGGAGAATAAGCACAATAATCTCTCCACTGACAGGGAGAATAAACACAATCATCTCTCCACTGACAGGGAGAATAAACACAATAATCTCACCACTGACAGGGAGAATAAGCACAATAATCTCTCCACTGACAGGGAGAATAAACACAATCATCTCTCCACTGACAGGGAGAATAAACACAATAATCTCTCCACTGACAGGGAGAATAAACACAATAATCTCTCCACTGACAGGGAGAATAAACACAATAATCTCACCACTGACAGGGAGAATAAACACAATAATCTCTCCACTGACAGGGAGAATAAACACAATAATCTCACCACTGACAGGGAGAATAAACACAATAATCTCACCACTGACAGGGAGAATAAACACAATAATCTCTCCACTGACAGGGAGAATAAACACAATAATCTCACCACTGACAGGGAGAATAAGCACAATAATCTCGCCACTGACAGGGAGAATAAACACAATAATCTCACCACTGACAGGGAGAATAAGCACAATAATCTCAACACTGACAGGGAGAATAAGCACAATAATCTCACCACTGACTGGGAGAATAAACACAATAATCTCACCACTGACAGGGAGAATAAACACAATAATCTCACCACTGACAGGGAGAATAAGCACAATAATCTCACCACTGACTGGGAGAATAAACACAATAATCTCACCACTGACTGGGAGAATAAACACAATAATCTCACCACTGACAGGGAGAATAAACACAATAATCTCACCACTGACAGGGAGAATAAGCACAAAAGCAGGCGGGAAGCTAATAGGCCAAAAATTAACAACAAATACGTAACAGGTCAAAACAATCAAGACAAAACTAACAGGAACGAAAAAGGAATCGGTGGCAGCGAGTAGACGACCGCCGAGCGCCGCCCGAACAGGGAGAGGAGCCGCCCGAACAGGGAGAGGAGCCGCCCGAACAGGGAGAGGAGCCGCCCGAACAGGGAGAGGAGCCGCCCGAACAGGGAGAGGAGCCGCCTGCGGTGGAAGACACAAGCTTTAACAAGTGGTGATGCAGCCAGACAATATGCTATTTATCGTGTATCTGTAGAATTGTACATATGATTTGTGCCAGAAATGTTACCAGTCAACCATGGCTCTGCAGACTGTATTGAATGACAATACTTACGTTGACACTCTCGTCAGTGTACCCTTTGGTCTCTACTCTGTTGGTCACGCAGCAGAAGTTTATCTTCCCTTTGCCACCACACACACACACACACACACACACACACACACACGCACGCACGCACGCACGCACGCTCACACACACACACACACACACACACACACACACCACACACCACAGAATGGAGAATAAATACTGGAAGTGAAAGCAGGAGGAAGGCGATGATCGTTACTCATCCTCAGGAGGCTGCGTGACACTCAGGGTGTGGTTGTGTGGTCTTACTTTGGTGAACGTCTTGTACCCCTCCAGAATTGGTCTGTAACCAGTACAGCGACACAGGTTCCCTGTGGGGACAACAACAGTGTAACATTACCTGGCTCAAACCTGTCATTAATGTGTGGTTCAAATCGGTCTAAATGTCAAAATGTACATTGGTGAGGGGAGAAAGAAGGAGAGAGATGAAAAGAAAGAGAGACGGTTGGAAGTGAAACAGAGAGAAATTGACACATCCCCTCAATTCAACAAAGGAAAAATGTAATATTAGCATGAATACCACTGTGACTATTACTGGAAGGAATGACTTGACCAGGGAGTCATACTGGAAGGAATGACTTGACCAGGGAGTCATACTGGAAGGAATGACTTGACCAGGGAGTCATACTGGAAGCAATGACTTGACCAGGGAGTCATACTGGAAGGAATGACTTGACCAGGGAGTCATACTGGAAGGAATGACTTGACCAGGGAGTCATACTGGAAGGAATGACTTGACCAGGGAGTCATACTGGAAGCAATGACTTGACCAGGGAGTCATACTGGAAGGAATGACTTGACCAGGGAGTCATACTGGAAGGAATGACTTGACCAGGGAGTCATACTGGAAGCAATGACTTGACCAGGGAGTCATACTGGAAGCCTTAACTTGACCAGGGAGTCATACTGGAAGCAATGACTTGACCAGGGAGTCATACTGGAAGCAATGACTTGACCAGGGAGTCATACTAGAAGCCTTAACTTGACCAGGGAGTCATACTGGAAGCAATGACTTAACCAGGGAGTCATACTGGAAGCAATGACTTGACCAGCGAGTCATACTGGAAGCAATGACTTGACCAGGGAGTCATACTGGAAGCCTTAACTTGACCAGGGAGTCATACTGGAAGGAATGACTTGACCAGGGAGTCATACTGGAAGGAATGACTTGACCAGGGAGTCATACTGGAAGGAATGACTTGACCAGGGAGTCATACTGGAAGGAATGACTTGACCAGGGAGTCATACTGGAAGCAATGACTTGACCAGGGAGTCATACTGGAAGGAATGACTTGACCAGGGAGTCATACTGGAAGGAATGACTTGACCAGGGAGTCATACTGGAAGGAATGACTTGACCAGGGAGTCATACTGGAAGCAATGACTTGACCAGGGAGTCATACTGGAAGGAATGACTTGACCAGGGAGTCATACTGGAAGCAATGACTTGACCAGGGAGTCATACTGGAAGGAATGACTTGACCAGGGAGTCATACTGGAAGGAATGACTTGACCAGGGAGTCATACTGGAAGCAATGACTTGACCAGGGAGTCATACTGGAAGCCTTAACTTGACCAGGGAGTCATACTGGAAGCAATGACTTGACCAGGGAGTCATACTGGAAGCAATGACTTGACCAGGGAGTCATACTAGAAGCCTTAACTTGACCAGGGAGTCATACTGGAAGCAATGACTTAACCAGGGAGTCATACTGGAAGCAATGACTTGACCAGCGAGTCATACTGGAAGCAATGACTTAACCAGGGAGTCATACTGGAAGCCTTAACTTGACCAGGGAGTCATACTGGAAGGAATGACTTGACCAGGGAGTCATACTGGAAGGAATGACTTGACCAGGGAGTCATACTGGAAGGAATGACTTGACCAGGGAGTCATACTGGAAGGAATGACTTGACCAGGGAGTCATACTGGAAGCAATGACTTGACCAGGGAGTCATACTGGAAGGAATGACTTGACCAGGGAGTCATACTGGAAGGAATGACTTGACCAGGGAGTCATACTGGAAGGAATGACTTGACCAGGGAGTCATACTGGAAGCAATGACTTGACCAGGGAGTCATACTGGAAGGAATGACTTGACCAGGGAGTCATACTGGAAGGAATGACTTGACCAGGGAGTCATACTGGAAGCAATGACTTGACCAGGGAGTCATACTGGAAGCCTTAACTTGACCAGGGAGTCATACTGGAAGCAATGACTTGACCAGGGAGTCATACTGGAAGCAATGACTTGACCAGGGAGTCATACTAGAAGCCTTAACTTGACCAGGGAGTCATACTGGAAGCAATGACTTAACCAGGGAGTCATACTGGAAGCAATGACTTGACCAGCGAGTCATACTGGAAGCAATGACTTAACCAGGGAGTCATACTGGAAGCCTTAACTTGACCAGGGAGTCATACTGGAAGCAATGACTTGACCAGCGAGACATACTGGAAGCTTTAACTTGACCAGGGAGTCATACTGGAAGCAATGACTTGACCAGCGAGACATACTGGAAGCTTTAACTTGACCAGGGAGTCATACTAGAAGCAATGACTTGACCAGGGAGTCATACTAGAAGCTTTAACTTGACCAGGGAGTCATACTAGAAGCAATGACTTGACCAGGGAGTCTTACTGGAAGCTTTAACTTGACCAGGGAGTCATACTGGAAGCCTTAACTTGACCAGGGAGTCATACTGGAAGCAATGACTTGACCAGCGAGACATACTGGAAGCTTTAACTTGACCAGGGAGTCATACTAGAAGCAATGACTTGACCAGCGAGACATACTGGAAGCAATGACTTGACCAGCGAGACATACTGGAAGCTTTAACTTGACCAGGGAGTCATACTAGAAGCAATGACTTGACCAGGGAGTCATACTAGAAGCTTTAACTTGACCAGGGAGTCATACTAGAAGCAATGACTTGACCAGGGAGTCATACTGGAAGCCTTAACTTGACCAGGGAGTCATACTGGAAGCAATGACTTGACCAGGGAGTCATACTAGAAGCCTTAACTTGACCAGGGAGTCATACTGGAAGGAATGACTTAACCAGGGAGTCATACTGGAAGCAATGACTTGACCAGCGAGTCATACTGGAAGCAATGACTTAACCAGGGAGTCATACTGGAAGCCTTAACTTGACCAGGGAGTCATACTGGAAGCAATGACTTGACCAGCGAGACATACTGGAAGCAATGACTTGACCAGCGAGACATACTGGAAGCAATGACTTGACCAGCGAGACATACTGGAAGCTTTAACTTGACCAGGGAGTCATACTAGAAGCAATGACTTGACCAGGGAGTCATACTAGAAGCTTTAACTTGACCAGGGAGTCATACTAGAAGCAATGACTTGACCAGGGAGTCATACTGGAAGCTTTAACTTGACCAGGGAGTCATACTGGAAGCCTTAACTTGACCAGGGAGTCATACTGGAAGCAATGACTTGACCAGCGAGACATACTGGAAGCTTTAACTTGACCAGGGAGTCATACTGGAAGCTTAAATCGACCCAGGAGTCGTACTGGAAGCAATGACAATACCCATGAGTCATACTGGAAGCAATGACTTAACCAGGGAGTCATACTGGAAGCAATGACTAGACCAGGGAGTCATACTGGAAGCTTAAATCGACCCAGGAGTCGTACTGGAAGCAATGACAATACCCAGGAGTCATACTGGAAGCAATGACTTAACCAGGGAGTTGTTCCTGTCAGTTGTGTGTTGATAACTTCTGCATCAGCCAAGCTGCTCTTTCCTTCATGAGGAAAGCATCGTCATCGTAAATGGTCGCCGTGTCTAAACACATATGGGACACAATTTGAGGGATTTTAAATGATATTATTAGTAACCAATCAGATCAGTAGGACTGTAGATGTTTTCAAAGTGAGGAGATATTGATATGTATATGATATGTTTATGTATTTAATTATATAATTCAACATTTACTTTATCAGACAGGTGATACGTCCCCCCAGGGCCCAGAACTGTGATGGACCGATATTTAAAACTTTTCAGTACATTAATCTGCCTCTCTGCCAAATTTGGTGCTTTTATCACGGAATGTGCTGATAGTTATGGAAAAGTCATTTTAGCTCTGTGTATACAGAAAGGATGGTGACATAACAGTCCATGTTATTCATTAAGTCATGTTCAAACCTTTGGAACAACCAATCATCTGGCTTCTATCCAAAACCAGTCTCTCTCCAGCCCTGCACACCAGCCCTGTAGACCAGCAAGAAAGGTCATATCTATGTATAGACCAGCTAGAAAGGTCATATCTATCTGTAGACCAGCTAGAAAGGTCATATCTCACTATAGACCAGCTAGAAAGGTCATATCTCACTGTAGACCAGCCAGAAAGGTCACATCTCACTGTAGACCAGCTAGAAAGGTCATATCTCACTGTAGAACAGCTAGAAAGGTCATATCTCACTGTAAACCAGGTCTGTAGACCACCTAGAAAGGTCATATCTCTCTATAGACCAGCTAGAATTGTCATATCTCTCTGTAAACAAGCTGGGAAGATCATATCTCTGTAGACCATCTAGAAAGGTCATGTCTCTGTAAACCAGCTAGAAAGGCCATGTCTCTCTGTAAACTAGCTCTATAGACCAGCATGATGGTAATATCTCACCATTTGTGCCAGAAATGTTCCCAGTCAACCATGGCTCTGCACACTGTCTCATACCGTCCCTGGGAGGGGTGCGTCACCTGAGTGGGTTGAGTCACTGATGTGGTCATCCTGTCTGGGTTGGCGCCCCCCCCCTTGGGTTGTGCCGTGGCGGAGATCTTTGTGGGCTATACTCAGCCTTGTCTCAGGATGGTAAGTTGGTGGTTGAAGATATCCCTCTAGTGGTGTGGGGGCTGTGCTTTGGCAAAGTGGGTGGGGTAATATCCTTCCTGTTTGTCCCTGTCCGGGGGTGTCCTCAGATGGGGCCACAGTGTCTCCTGACCCCTCCTGTCTCAGCCTCCAGTATTTATGCTGCAGTAGTTTATGTGTCGGGGAACTAGGGTCAGTTTGTTATATCTGGAGTACTTCTCCTGTCCTATATGGTGTCCTGTGTGAATTTAAGTGTGCTCTCTCTAATTCTCTCTTTTTCTCTCTCAGAGGACCTGAGCCCTAGGACCATGCCTCAGGACTACCAGGACTACCTGAGGCCTTATTATTATTGGACCATGCTGGTAATTTATGAACATTTGAACATCTTGGTCATGTTCTGTTATAATCTCCACCCGGCACAGCCAGAAGAGGACTGGCCACCCCACATAGCCTGGTTCCTCTCTAGGTTTCTTCCTAGGTTTTGGCTTTTCTAGGGAGTTTTTCCTAGCCACCGTGCTTCTACACCTGTATTGCTTGCTGTTTATGGGTTTTAGGCTGGGTTTCTGTACAGCACTTTGAGATATCAGCTGATGTACGAAGGGCTATATAATTCTCTATTGAATGAGAATACTTACGTTGACACTCTCGTCAGTGTACCCTTTGGTCTCTACTCTGTTGGTCATGCAGCAGCCGTTTATCTTCCCTTTTCCACCACACACACACACACACACACACATACACACACACACACACACACACACACACACACACACACACACACACACACACACACACACACACACACACACACACACACACACACACACACACACACACACACACACACACACACACACACACACACACACACACACCACAGAATGGAGAATAAATACTGGAAGTGAAAGCAGGAGGAAGGCGATGATCCTTACTCATCCTCAGGAGGCTGCGTGACACTCAGGGTGTGGTTGTGTGGTCTTACTTTGGTGAACGTCTTGTACCCCTCCAGAATTGGTCCGTAACCAGTACAGCGACACAGGTTCCCTGTGGGGACAACAACAGTACAACATTACCTGGCTCAAAACTGTCATTGACATAACAGTCATTCATTAAGTCACCATTCTCTCTCCAGTCCTGCAGACCAGCACTGCACACCAGCTAGAGAGGTCATATCTATCTGTAGACCAGCTAGAGAGGTCATATCTATCTGTAAACCAGCTAGAGAGGTTATATCTATCTGTAGACCAGCTAGAGAGGTCATATCTATCTGTAAACCAGCTAGAGAGGTCATATCTATCTGTAGACCAGCTAGAAAAGTCATATCTATCTGTAGACCAGCTAGAAAGGTCATATCTATCTGTAAACCAGCTAGAGAGGTCATATCTATCTGTAAACCAGCTAGAGAGGTCATATCTATCTGTAGACCAGCTAGAAAAGTCATATCTATCTGTAGACCAGCTAGAAAGGTCATATCTATCTGTAAACCAGCTAGAGAGGTCATATCTATCTGTAGACCAGCTAGAGAGATCATATCTATCTAGCACCCTCAGCACCTACTTCCTGTGGCCATGGTATTAAATCAGCACCCTCAACACCCCTACTTCCTGTGGCTATGGTATTAAATCAGCACCCTCACCACCCCTACTTCCTGTGGCTATGGTATTAAATCAGCACCCTCACCACCCCTACTTCCTGGTGCTATGGTATTAAATCAGCACCCTCACCACCCCTACTTCCTGTGGCTTGGTATTAAATCAGCACCCTCACCACTCCTACTTCCTGTGGCTATGGTTTTAAATCAGCACCCTCAACACCCCTACTTCCTGTGGCTATGGTATTAAATCATCACCCCTCAACACCCTACTTCCTGTGACTATGGTATTAAATCAGGACCCTCAACACCCCTACTTCCTGTGACTATGGTATTAAATCAGCACCCTCAGCACGCCTACCTCCCGGGGCTGTGTGTGAGAGGTTTCAGGATACACTTTCTCCTGAGGTATGTCAGCAGTGTCATCTCTGGATCAGCATGTTTCTCTGTTATCTGGAGAGATAACATATATATATATTGTATATCATGTTATACGTGTACACATATGTGAAATATATATTTCCAAATACATACTCTGAACAGGCTAAATGTTCTCATGGCGATTAATTACGGATAAAGCTACTGAGATCGAAGAACAAATGTTCCATCGTGTTATGCCTTTGTTTAACCAATACATTTCAAATGCAGAAATATCAAATGTATAGATCTTTAAGTCTGAATAAAGCGTTAGCCTACCAGAATGAATCACTGTTATAAGTGCCTTATTGAACAACTATTGATCAAGTTGACTTGGAAAGAAAAGTTGTGAATCTTACCTTTGAAAACAAGTTCATCTCCGCTCATGTTGTGATGAGTCAGTTTATTTCTGTTAGTCTGCTCTCCGTAGGTCAGGTACGACATGTTTAGGCTAGTGGTTTGCGCACTCTACTGTTGTCAGTGAAGACTGCTACGTTATCTATTATGTTCATTCAGTCACCCTGTGACTCTCTCTCCGTCTCCTTTTGTCTTTCTCTCTCTCAACCTTTTAAAGTTGAACTCCATACTCTCTAGACCTTTTAAGAGTTGAACTCCATACTCTCTAGACCTTTTAAGAGTTGAACTCCATACTCTCTAGACCTTTTAAAAGTTGAACTCCATACTCTGTAGACCTTTTAAAGTTGAACTCCATACTTTCTAGACCTTTTAAAAGTTGAACTCCATACTCTCTAGACCTTTTAAAGTTGAACTCCATACTCTCTAGACCTTTTAAAGTTGAACTCCATAATCTCTAGACCTTTTAAAGTTGAACTCCATACTCTCTAGACCTTTTAAAGTTGAACTCCATAATCTCTAGACCTTTTAAAGTTGAACTCCATACTCTCTAGACCTTTTAAAGTTGAACTCCATGCGTCCCTGGTTCCGTTATACGTCTGTATGTGACTAGAACCCAACTCTTGTGTTGATATAAGCATAAATAGATTTTAAAAAGTCCCGCTTCAGACTGAATATGAGGATAACACACAGTAAAATCATGTGTCACACGAGATGTGAGGCGGGAGATGACATAAGACACACACATGATAGCATGTTATTGATTATCGATCAGCCTTGTGGTCACGCATGGTGAGTAGTGTACTCATGATGTGGCTGTCTGTCACTGACCTCCCGTCCTGTTTTTCTTTTGGTGTTTCAGACCAGACACCTTCTTAATAAACATTCACTGACACTAAAAAAGAGCTAGGCTTTTGGCATGAGGGGTGTGAGACAGCTAGAAGTATGGAAAACACAGGGGAGAGAGATGCCAATGCTAAGATTAAGACATGATGTATTCTTTCAAATAGATGAATGAATGAATGAATGAATGAATGAGTCATATGCCAAAAGAGAGTGAGAGTCAGAGATGACAATTCAATTTGTCAGAACAGACAACTTGTGTCACGTCTTCGACTTCCGCCGAAGTTGGTCCCTCTCCTTTTTCAGGGCGGTCGTCGACGTCACCGGCTTTCCGGGCGGCGTTCGGCGGTCACCACCGATCTATGTTTCGCTTTGTTTTGTCTTCATTATACACACCCGGTTTCCATTCCATAATCAATGTTCCTTATTTAACCCCCTGGTTTCCCTTTCTGTTTTGTGCGTGATTGTCGTTGTCATGTGGTTTCGTTATTTTGTGGATATTAGTGTTTTTCCTTGTTGGAACATTGCTTGATTTTTTTGTAAATTCTCTGATTATTACTCATACCTGTGTCCTGCGCCTGACTCTGCCTTATTATATATATATATACAGTGGGGCAAAAAAGTTTTTAGTCAGCCACCAATTGTGCAAGTTCTCCCACTTAAAAAGATGAGAGAGGCCTGTCATTTTCATCATAGGTACACTTCAACTATGACAGGTGCTTCTACACCTGCATTGCTTGCTGTTTGGGGTTTTAGGCTGGGTTTCTGTACAGCACTTTGAGATATCAGCTGATGTACGAAGGGCTATATAAATACATTTGATTTGATTTGATTTGATGACAGACAAAATGAGAAAACAAATCCAGAAAATCACATTGTAGGATTTTTTATTAATTTATTTGCAAATTATGGTGGAAAATAAGTATTTGGTCAATAAACAAAAGTTTATCTCAATACTTAACTTCCCCAATTCCACATGTTACTCTGTGTTATCCTCAAAGTGGCCATATTCTCAGTTACCTTGAGCAGCGAGCACACACAGAGCAAAACGTAGCATACAGACAGAGCAACATAGGGCAAGCAAGACATAGCATACAGACAGAGCAACATAGGACAAGCAAGACATAGCATACAGACAGAGCAACATAGGACAAGCAAGACATAGCATACAGACAGAACAACATAGGACAAGCAAGACATAGCATACAGACAGAGCAACATAGGGCAAGCAAGACATAGCATACAGACAGAGCAACATAGGACAAGCAAGACATAGCATACAGACAGAGCAACATAGAACAAGCAAGACATAGCATACAGACAGAGCAACATAGGACAAGCAAGACATAGCATACAGACAGAGCAACATAGGACAAGCAAGACGTAGCATACAGACAGAGCAACATAGGACAAAAAGCAGCAAGACAAAATTCATAAAAGCAACAAAGTGTTTCCACACCTCACAAGCTACAGACAACAGACAACATGGAGTGGCAACACACAGCTAGGGATTATGTTCACAAATCTGATTGACCTTTAGCCATGTCTTCAAGCATTTTGTGAAAGTGTGATATGTGGTGCAGTTATATGTGTCTGATGGCAGTGTATTCCAGACATGGGAAGCTCTCACAGAGAAAGCAGATTTACTAAAGGTGCTTTTCCTTAGGGGAACTATACAGTCACCTCTCATGGCAGACCTTGTGGATCTGCTGCCATATGTTTGGGTTTTCTGTTTAACAAAAATACTGAGTGGAGGGGGAGCCAGGCCATTGAGGATCTTGAATACAAGACATGCGTCGGTGTATTGCACAAGATTTTCCCAACTCAGGAGCTCATGCTTTCTGAGGATGTAACAGTGATGATGGCTATTGGGCTTCCTATCAAGCACTTTGAGAGCCTGTTTGTAGACAGACTGAATAGGTTGTAATGTTGTACAGCAAGCTTGGGCCCAACTAGTCAAGCAGTATGTTAAGTGGGGGAGTATCATAGATTTGAAGTACAGTTTTGCTACCTCTGTAGTCAAACAATTTCGTATAAATCGGAAATTAGCTAGGTTGAATTTGGTTATCTGAATTACCTTTTTCACATGCTTTTTAAAAGAGAGGTTGGAATCAAGTATGATGCCAAGGTACTTACAATCAGATACCACCTGGAGCTTCTCCCCTGACACACAGACATCTGGTTTAGTAGCATCTGTTGCCCTCTTTGTGAAGAACATGCCAACTGTTTTTTTCACATTGAGATGCAAACACGAGTCACAGAGCCACTTTGTAACCTGGACCATTACAGTAGTGAGTTCTTGTGCAGCTTGTTGTTTGCTCTTTGCATGCACATATATCACTGTATCATCTGCATACATTTGAACTTCAGACCCAGTTCAGACAGAAGGCAGATCATAAATGTACAGGCTGAACAGGAGGGGCCCCAGTATTGACCCTTGGAGCACACCCACATCATAGCTAAGAGTGGGCGATAGCTCATTGCTCACTCTGACACACAGAGTTCTGCCTTCAAGGTATGATTTCATCCATCTCAAGGCATCGGGGGAAAAGTTGAACTTCAACAATTTTGTGCTGAGGATCTCATGGTTAACAGTATCAAAAGCCTTCCTTAGGTCCAGAAACACAGCCCCAACAACGCCACCTTTGTCCATCTTGGACTTCTCATTTTCCAGAAGAAAGCAGTTGGCCGTTTCTGTGGAGTGTTTCGCTCTGAAGCCAAACTGCATGGAGTGTAATGTGAAGGGGCTGTTGTTGAGGTGGGCAATCAGTTGTTCTGCTGTACACTTTTCAACAACCTGAGCCTGTAGTTACTCATGACAGCAGGGTCTCCCGAGTGGAGGGGTTCTGTGTCAGTACCCTGACAGAGTCAATAAAGTAGGAATTGAAGGCTATTGCTATTTCGACTGCATCCTGTGTTAGATTGTTATTCACCATGATTTCTAGTCTTTTTGCAGTGTTACTATGGTCTTTCCCTGTTCACTTTTTTAGATTCTCCCAGATCAGTTTAGAATTTCACTTTGCTTCACCAATTATGCCTGTCGGATTTCTTTCATAACCTTATTTCTCAACATGGTAAACCTACGTCATGCTCTAATTTGGATTTTAGGGCTATTTTTAGAGCTTAATCTCGTTGTTTCATCATTTCCAGATTTCTTCATTTAGCCAAAGAAGAGTGCTCTTTTGGCCAGGTTTGGATTTGATTTTCTTTAGGAAACCATTTATTGTAGTCTGGATTGTGGATAGAAACACCTGACTATCAGCTTCCACGTCTGTATAGGACAAGAGATCATTCAGTTAATTCCCTTAGTTGCGTTTTCAAAATAGTTTAATTCACTCTTAGGTATTCTTAGTTGATCCGTCTTTCTAACAGTAGAGAGGTTAAACCTGCTCTTTAGACAGCTTTCTGGCTATAAGTGTCAGATTATGATCAGACAGCCCAGTAACCATATTGAATGATTTAGTCACTCTCTCTGGTTTATTACTGAACACCAAATCAATCTGTGTTTTAGAGCAATCACATCCTGTCCCCAAGAGGCCAGCCTCTAACACAAACAGTAGATTTGGTAAACAGCCCGTGACACATTGATCAGAGACCAAAGCAGATGGGTTTTTCCTTCTTCTTGTTTATTAAACAAAAGAAAACAGTCACAACAGCAACATGCAGCACATTATCAAACCTAGTGGATAGACTGCAGATACACAGAGAGGAAGGTTCAACCCTGGAGTCATTATCAAACCTCGTGGATAGACTGCAGATACACAGAGAGGAAGGTTCAACCCTGGAGTCATTATCAAACCTAGTGGATAGACTGCAGATACACAGAGAGGAAGGTTCAACCCTGGAGTCATTATCAAACCTCGTGGATAGACTGCAGATACAACAGAGAGGAAAGTTCAACCCTGGAGTCATTATCAAACCTCGTGGATAGACTGCAGATACAACAGAGAGGAAGGTTCAACCCTGGAGTCATTATCAAACCTCGTGGATAGACTGCAGATACAACAGAGAGGACGGTTCAACCCTGGAGTCATTATCAAACCTAGTGGATAGACTGCAGATACAACAGAGAGGAAGGTTCAACCCTGGAGTCATTATCAAACCTCGTGGATAGACTGCAGATACAACAGAGAGGAAGGTTCAACCCTGGAGTCATTATCAAACCTCGTGGATAGACTGCAGATACAACAGAGAGGACGGTTCAACCCTGGAGTCATTATCAAACCTAGTGGATAGACTGCAGATACAACAGAGAGGACGGTTCAACCCTGGAGTCATTATCAAACCTCGTGGATAGACTGCAGATACAACAGAGAGGACGGTTCAACCCTGGAGTCATTATCAAACCTAGTGGATAGACTGCAGATACAACAGAGAGGAAGGTTCAACCCTGGAGTCATTATCAAACCTAGTGGATAGACTGCAGATACAACAGAGAGGAAGGTTCAACCCTGGAGTCATTATCAAACCTCGTGGATAGACTGCAGATACACAGAGAGGAAGGTTCAACCCTGGAGTCATTATCAAACCTAGTGGATAGACTGCAGATACACAGAGGAAGGTTCAACCCTGGAGTCATTATCAAACCTCGTGGATAGACTGCAGATACAACAGAGAGGAAGGTTCAACCCTGGAGTCATTATCAGCATCATGGTCTCACTCTCATGACAAACAAACAAGCCGGCACAACACACACACACACACACACACACACACACACACACACACACACACACACACACACACACACACACACACACACACACACACACACACACACACACACCAAAGACCAAACACAGCCATGCCTGGAGTGTAAAACACACTGTCACAACACACACACACACACACACACTTAACCAAGGTAATACACTGTATCGAAGCTAACACCACTAGCTACCACAAGGTATCAAAGCTAATGATCCCTCACTCGGTTGTCACTGCTCACTCACTGTGCTCTGTCTTGGTTCAAAACATGCTACTATTGAGTCTAATAAATACCCTCTTATCAAATTGAAAACATCACCATATATATTCACATACTGTCCAGTACATTCGGAAAGTATTCAGACCCCTTGACTTTGTACACATTTTGTGACGTAACAGCCTTATTCTAAAATGGATTCAAATAATACTAATCCTCAATCTACACACAATACCCCATAATGACATCACAATACCCCATAATGACATCACAATACCCCATAATGACATCACAATACCCCATAATGACAAAGCGAAAACAAGTTTTTTTTAAAAATGTTTGCAAATGTATAAAAAACTAAATAATGAAATACGGTATTTACATAAGTATTCAGACCCTTCGCAATGACTCGAAATTGAGCTCAGGTGCATCCTGTTTCCATTGATCATCCATGAGACGTTTCTCCAACTCGATTGGAGTCCACCTGTGGTAAATTCAATTGATTGGACATGATTCGGAAAGGCTCACACACCTGTCTATATAAAGGTCCCACAGTTGACAGTGCATGTCAGAGCAAAAACCAAGCCATGAGGTCGAAGGAATTGCCCATAGAGCTCCGAGACAGGACTGTGTCGAGGCACAGATGGGGAAGTGTACCAAAAAATGTCTGCAGCATTGAAGGTCCCCAAGAACACAGTAGCCTCCATCATTCTTAAATGGAAGAAGATTGGAACCATCAACTCTTCCTAGAGCTGGCCACCTGAGCAAGAAGAAGGGAGGAGAAGAGCCTTGGTCAGGGAGGTGACCAAGAACCCGATACTCACTCTGACAGAGCTCTATGGTTCCTCTGTGGAGATGAGAGAACCTTCGAGAAGGTCAACCATCTCTGCAGCACTCCACCAATCAGGCCTTTATGGTAGAGTGGCCAGACGGAAGCCACTTCTCAGTAAAAGGCACAACAGCCCGCTTGGAGTTTGCTAAAAGGCACCTAAGGGACTTTCAGACCATGAGGAACAAGATTCTCTGGTCTGATGAAACCAAGATTAAACTCTGTGACCTGAATGCCAAGCGTCACGTCTGGAGGAAACTTGGTAACATCCCTACGGTGAAGCATGGTGGTGGCAGCATCATGCTGTGGGATGTTTTTCAGTGGCAGGGACTGGAAGACAAGTCAGGATTGAGGCAAAGATGAACGGAGCAAAGTACAGAAAGATCCTTGATGAAAACCTGCTCCAGAGCGATCAGGATCTCAAACTGGGGCGAAGGTTCACCTTTCAACAGGACAACGACCCTAAAACACACAGCCAAGACAACGCAGGAGTGGCTTCGGTACAAGTCTCTGAAAAAGGTCATTGAGTGGCCCAGCCAGAGCCTGGACTTGAACCCGATCGAACATCTCTGGAGAGACCTGAAAATAGCTGTGCAGCTTTGTTATTATGGGGGATTGTGTGTAGATTGATGAGGGGAAAAAAACAATTATATCAATTTTAGAATACTAGGCTGTAACATAACAAAAGTCAATGGTCTCAATACTTCCCGAAAAGGAGAACATGATCAATCATACCTCAATACATACACGTTCCACAGGTCTATAGTATACACATGTTCACTCTTCTGGTGTTTATATAAAAATATAAATAGGATTTCATATACATGCTACATCTCCGTGTTTAAAGAGATTCTCCAGATACTTTTGCATACTTTTCAGCCACTAGTTCTGAAAGTAGCGCTCACGAGCAAAAGGTGGTCCCCGAAATAGCATCACATATGAGCAGATATACCACGTCATCGCTCTCTGTCTCTCTCTCTGCCTCTCTCTCTCTCTGTCTCTCTCTCTCTCTGCTTCTCTCTCTCTCTCTCTGTCTGTCTCCCTCTGTCTGTCTGTCTCTCTCTCTGTCGTTCTCCCTCTCTCTGTCTCTCTCTCTGCCTCTCTCTCTCTCTCTGCTTCTCTCTCTGTCTGTCTCCCTCTCTGTCTCTCTCTCTGCTTCTCTCTCGCTCTGCCTCCCTCTCTCTGCTTCTCTCTCTCTCTGCCTCTCTCTCTCTCTCTCTCTGCCTCTCTCTCTCTCTGCTTCTCTCTCGCTCTCTGCTAATGGGCCCAACCTGCAAAACAGTCGCTTTCAAACGAGGGATTTTAGTGTCTAATTGAGGTGAAATGTAATGTAATGTAATGTAATTCTGCATGTATGGAACTGCACATTGACACATCCAGCACAAAGCGAGAGGTAAAAAAAAAAAATGTTTTTAAACTTACTAGTCGCCAAAGTACCGGAGCATGTCTTTAAATACAGTTCTCTCTGCTTGGCCTAAATCAGATTCTATATTTTCAGATGTGTACCTTAATATGTCAGTCACTTGGCACAATGGGAACAGTAAACAAACACCTCTTGCCTTTTAATAAAAACTAAATGAATAGAATTCTTTCATTTATTCTTGTGTGTCTATAAAAACAAAAAGGATGTATCACAAAAAGCACATTCACTAAGTTAACCTACTCACTTTTACAAGTTCTCAATCTTACTATTTTTTTTTACAAGTTAAACAACTTTGATGAGTAAATTACATCATGCCATTTTCAAGTATAACTTTCAAAAAAATAAATATATATACACACAATAATAATAGAACAGAGTAAGTCATTGAATATGCTTTGTCACGTACTAGTACGTTTGTCATGTCCCAGGTTCTCATAACTATAGAAATAGGCTTCCACCATTCAAGTTAATAGGGTTAGAGGCTCTAGGACCCTTCTATAGACTCTATTTCTATGACCATCTTCTTCTTCACGTAAAACACCACTGTTGAGGTTGGTCCTGCTGATGTCACAGCTCTATCCACCAGTAAGGTGCTCTGTAAGCTATGAGGTCACCGGCGAGACATTTCAGTACTCGTTTGAAGGCGGTGTAATGATATTCATTATATATATATATATATATATATATAAATAAATAAAAAATCATAATCTAAAACAATATATGAATATGAAAATATATAGTAAACCTTTCAGTGGATGAATATTGTGAATATTGTGATATCTTCCAGTATGACTGATTATCCAGACTGGTATAACAAACTGTCTATAACTACTGGGATTTGGCAACGGGCTTGGTTTGGTGTAGTATATAAATAGTATGGATTTCATATACATGCCACATCTCGACAATGTTCGCTACTAAATCAGATTCTAGTAGTGAGAACAGGGGTTCTGTAGTGGACAGTAGTGAGACCTGGGGTTCTGTAGTGGACAGTAGTGAGACCTGGGGTTCTGTAGTGGACAGTAGTGAGACCCGGGGTTCTGTAGTGGACAGTAGTGAGACCTGGGGTTCTGTAGTGGACAGTAGTGAGACCTGGGGTTCTGTAGTGGACAGTAGTGAGACCCGGGGTTCTGTAGTGGACAGTAGTGAGACCTGGGGTTCTGTAGTGGACAGTAGTGAGACCTGGGGTTCTGTAGTGGACAGTAGTGAGACCTGGGGTTCTGTAGTGGACAGTAGTGAGAACTGGGGTTCTGTAGTGGACAGTAGTGAGACCTGGGGTTCTGTAGTGGACAGTAGTGAGACCTGGGGTTCTGTAGTGGACAGTAGTGAGACCTGGGGTTCTGTAGTGGACAGTAGTGAGAACTGGGGTTCTGTAGTGGACAGTAGTGAGACCTGGGGTTCTGTAGTGGACAGTAGTGAGACCTGGGGTTCTGTAGTGGACAGTAGTGAGACCTGGGGTTCTGTAGTGGACAGTAGTGAGACCTGGGGTTCTGTAGTGGACAGTAGTGAGACCTGGGGTTCTGTAGTGGACAGTAGTGAGACCTGGGGTTCTGTAGTGGACAGTAGTGATACCTGGGGTTTTGTAGTGGACAGTAGTGAGACCTGGGGTTCTGTAGTGGACAGTAGTGATACCTGGGGTTTTGTAGTGGACAGTAGTGAGACCTGGGGTTCTGTAGTGGACAGTAGTGAGACCTGGGGTTCTGTAGTGGACAGTAGTGAGACCTGGGGTTCTGTAGTGGACAGTAGTGAGACCTGGGGTTCTGTAGTGGACAGTAGTGAGACCTGGGGTTCTGTAGTGGACAGTAGTGAGACCTGGGGTTCTGTAGTGGACAGTAGTGAGACCTGGGGTTCTGTAGTGGACAGTAGTGAGACCTGGGGTTCTGTAGTGGACAGTAGTGAGACCTGGGGTTCTGTAGTGGACAGTAGTGAGACCTGGGGTTCTGTAGTGGACAGTAGTGAGACCTGGGGTTCTGTAGTGGACAGTAGTGAGACCTGGGGTTCTGTAGTGGACAGTAGTGAGACCTGGGGTTCCGTAGTGGACAGTAGTGAGACCTGGGGTTCCGTAGAGGACAGTAGTGAGACCTGGGGTTCCGTAGAGGACAGTAGTGAGACCTGGGGTTCCGTAGAGGACAGTAGTGAGACCTGGGGTTCTGTAGTGGACAGTAGTGAGACCTGGGGTTCTGTAGTGGACAGTAGTGAGACCTGGGGTTCTGTAGTGGACAGTAGTGAGACCTGGGGTTCCGTAGTGGACAGTAGTGAGACCTGGGGTTCCGTAGAGGACAGTAGTGAGACCTGGGGTTCCGTAGAGGACAGTAGTGAGACCTGGGGTTCCGTAGAGGACAGTAGTGAGACCTGGGGTTCCGTAGAGGACAGTAGTGAGACCTGGGGTTCCGTAGAGGGTGATGGTGGATATACAGAACCAGTCAAAGGTCTGGACACACCGACTCATTCAAGGGTTTTTCTTCAGGTTTTACTATTTTATATATCATAGAATAACAGTGAAGACATCAAAACTATGAAATAGCACATATGGAATCATGTAGTAACCAAAAAAGTGTTAAACAAATCAAAATACATTTTATATTTGTTTTCTCTGCTATCGCACGGCAAGCGGTACCGGAGCACCAAGTCTATGACCAAAAGGCTCCTCAACAGCTTCTACCCATAAGACCGCTGAACGATTCATTAAATCACCACCGGACAAATTACATTGACCCCCCCCCCCCCCCCCCACACACACACACACACACACACTTTTGTACACTACTGTTACTCGCTGTTTGTATGTTACCTATGCATAGTCACTTCATACAGATTACATCAACAGCCTTTACCCCGGGAAAATGACTCGGTACCGGTGCTTCCTGTATATAGACTCGTTATTGTTATTCTTATTGTGTTCTTTTTTTATTATTGCCTTACATTTCAGTCTACTTGGTAAATATTTTCTTCTTGAACTGCACTGTTGGTTAATAAGGGCTTGTAAGTAAAGCATTTTCACGGTAAAGTCTACACTTGTTGTATTCGGCACATGTGACAAATAAAGTTTGATTTGATACGGTATACAGACGATAGCCCTATTTGGTAAAAGACTAAGTCCATATTATGGCAAGAATAGCTCAAGTAAGCAAAGAGAAAGGACAGTCATTACTTTAATGTCAATCCGGGAAATTTCAAGAACTTTGAAAGTTTCTTCAATACCAGTCGCAAAAAACATCAAGCACTATGATGAAACTGGCTAGAAACCACTACTATAGGACATCAATAAGTAGAAGAGACTTGCTTGGGCCAAGAAACACGAGCAATGGACATGAGACCGGTGGACATCTGGCCTTTGGTCTGACGAGTCAAAATGTGCGATTTTTGGTTCCGAACGCCGTGTCTTTGTGAGACGCAGAGTAGGTGAACGGATGATCTCCGCATGTGTGGTTCCCACCGTGAAGCATGGAGGAGGAGGTGTGATGGTGCTTTGCTGGTGACACTGTCAGTGATTTATTTTGAATTCAAGGCACACTTAACCAGCATGGCTACCACAGTATCCTGCAGTGATACGCCATCCCATCTTGTTTGTGCTTAGTGGAACTATCGTTTGTTTTTCAAAAGGACAATGACGCAACACACCTCCAGGCTGTGTAAGGGCTATTTGACCAAGAAGGAGAGTGATGGAGTGCTGCATCAGATTACCTGGCCTCCACAATCACCCGACCTCAACCCAAATGAGATGGTTTAGGATGAGTTGGACCGCAGAGTGAAGGAAAAGCAGCCAACAAGTGCTCAGCATATGTGGGAACTCCTTCAAGGCTGTTGGGAAAAGCATTCCAGGTGAAGCTGGTTGAGAGAATGCCAAGAGTGTGCAAGGCTGTCATCAAGGCAAAGGTCGGCTACTTTGAAGAATCGAAAATCGAAAATATATTTTGATTTGTTTAACACTTTTTTTGGCTACATGATTCCACATATTATTTCATAGTTTTGATGTCTTCAATATGATTCTATGATGTAGAAAAGTCCTTTTTTTTTAATACGTTTTACGTTTTTTACGTTTAAAAAAAAAACTTTAATGAGTACGTGTGTCCCACCTTTTGACTGGTACTGTACGTATGACCCTGACACTTGCTTAGAGGTTAGTGTGTTGTAGTTTCCCCATCTCTGCTAGTTTTCATACCCCTCAGTACACTCAGTACACTGAGGTTGTCAGGGGTTCACCTAGGGGTCATGATAGGGGCTGTACCAAATGTTTGATGTATTATAATAATTGATTATGCTTATGTTGTATTATTAATAGAAGGGGAGGGGCTATAAGACTCCTCCCTCCTTACATTTATAGGGTCCTAGACTACAGATTAACAATATATATTCATTACAGAGGTTTAATATTGTTCCAGTCGTTTTTAGTCTCTGCCTCTTATAAAGAAACGGTCTGAGAGATGTGTGACTGAGACAGAACTCTGCAGGGTTGTGTAAGAGATGTAAGAGACGAGTTAGACATTCCACTATAAATCAACTTGGACATTTACTGCTAAGCTTTTAGATAACACTACAACTCTTGTTTATATAGCTGTGTGGGCATGGTTTTGGTCTCATGAGTAGAAGGTAATGACGTAGGCAGTTACATCACAGGGGGTTGACTACAAGCATGATAAAAGCAACTTGGCACCTTTTCTATTTTGCAGAACTTACTCGGAAACATGGGTGCCATGTTCCCGTTGTCAACTTCCTGTCTGAAATTGCATTAATAAATTATTTACTTAAAGATATTGTCTGAATGCTAATTTCACCAATGAGCCAATGATTAACAAGGAATGAACCCCAACAAGGTCTACTGTATGGGGCTGGCTGGGGTAAGCATGTTCAGAGGGCATAGTAGGGATGTATGACACTGGTTAAGTATGGATATAAGTACGTACTCGTTCATGTCTACGGGATCAGCTTGCCCAGAGAGTCAGAGACCCCCAGTAAGATCATTAGATCACAAGCATCAACCCAGACACATTACCCACCTTCTGACAACCACCCCTTTACGACAACCACCCCTTACGACAACCACCCCTTACGACAACCACCCCTTACGACAACCACCCCTTACGACAACCACCCCTTCTGACAACCACCCCTTCTGACAACCACCCCTTACGACAACCAACCATTCATGTTTACACATATATAGCTCTTGTCCAGGGCGTTACGTGTACACATATATAGCTCTTGTCCAGGGCGATACGTGTGGCTTGCTGATGCTGAGCCTTCCTTAAAACAGGAGAGGTCAACAAGCCGCTTGAAGGCTCTGGACCAGAGAAAACACAACTGACCAAGCAGATGACACACCCAGTCTTCCAGTGACTTCTCTCTCAAGTGTGTGAAAGACTACTGTGTAAAGCATTGATAGATTGATCCGTACAGAGAGACTGATTTGCTGTGGCACATCATCAGTAGTGACTTTATAAAACTCTGTTGTAGCAAAATGTCATGGCATCTGGTGTGAGAGGAGGGGGGGGGGGTGGAGAGCAGAGAAGGGGGAAGGGTTGGTTTTGGGGTTTGGGAGGGGGTAGAGAAGCTGATGATGTTCTGAAGGTGAGGTGGTATTAGACGAGGAAACATGGCGAGGGGTTAGGGGTCAGGGTGAGCAGTCCCTAGCTGGCGTCTACTTGATGTTCTTGAGCAGGGAGGTGCGAGCATTCACCACGGCCTTGAAAGCATCCTCGCTGCCCGGGGCAACGCACTTATCCGGATGGAGCAGCACAGCCAGCTTCCTGTATGCCTTGTTAACCTCTTCCCTGGAAACACAAACAGGAACAAAAATTAGATCAAGACGAGGACGCTGTTGAAGCTGCTTTGTGTGTGTCAGAGTTGATTGTCAGGTGGATGGGACTATAATGAGATTTCCCAGTGTCACCTAATCCCCTCGCTTAATCCAAGCCCCCAACCCAGCTCAATATATCAGGGAAGATAGGGATTCGTTTAGTGAGAGGTCCGTTTAAGAAAGACTCACTTTCACTATGGTGAATAACTAAACCGATACAGAAATGCACAAAGAAAAAACCAGTTCGTCAGAAAACAGCTCATTGTGATTGAAGAATCCACAGAATCTAAGCACTTCTGGGAAACACTAAACACACTAAACCTACAACAACACGAAGAGTTACCTATCCAAAATGGAGATGTATGGATAAACCACTTCAAGTATTTTCAGCTCTATAAAAAAAAGAAAAAACAGCCCAAACATATATGATCAATTACAAATCTTAGAATCAGCTATTAAAGATGACCAGAACCCACTTCCAAAGGTTTGACACTCAGGCCCCTCTTTCAGCATTGGGGAACATGGATCTGTGTGTATCTGTGTCATTCAGAGGGTGAATTATTGGGATGACACATTTTTATTTTTGTGCCTTTGCACGGGGTAGGTGCCAAGCACACCGGTTTGAGTGTGTCAAGAACTGCAACGCTGCTGGGTTTTTCCATGCTCATCAGTTTTCCCGTGTGTATCAAGAATGGTCCACCACCCAAAGGACATCCAGCCAACTTGACACAACTGTGGGAAGCGTTGGAGTCAACATGGGTCCAGCATCCCTGTGGAACGCTTTCAACACCTTGTAGAGTCAACATGGACCAGCATCCCTGTGGAACGCTTTCAACACCTTGTAGCGTCAACATGGGTCCAGCATCCCTGTGGAACGCTTTCAACACCTTGTAGAGTCAACATGGACCAGCATCCCTGTGGAACGCTTTCAACACCTTGTAGAGTCAACATGGGTCCAGCATCCCTGTGGAACGCTTTCAACACCTTGTAGAGTCAACATGGGTCCAGCATCCCTGTGGAACGCTTTCAACACCTTGTAGAGTCAACATGGACCAGCATCCCTGTGGAACACTTTCAACACCTTGTAGAGTCAACATGGGTCCAGCATCCCTGTGGAACGCTTTCAACACCTTGTAGATTCAACATGGGTCCAGCATCCCTGTGGAACGCTTTCAACACCTTGTAGAGTCAACATGGACCAGCATCCCTGTGGAACGCTTTCAACACCTTGTAGAGTCAACATGGGTCCAGCATCCCTGTGGAACGCTTTCAACACCTTGTAGAGTCAACATGGACCAGCATCCCTGTGGAACGCTTTCAACACCTTGTAGAGTCAACATGGGTCCAGCATCCCTGTGGAACGCTTTCAACACCTTGTAGAGTCAACATGGGTCCAGCATCCCTGTGGAACGCTTTCAACACCTTGTAGAGTCAACATGGACCAGCATCCCTGTGGAACACTTTCAACACCTTGTAGAGTCAACATAGGTCCAGCATCCCTGTGGAACGCTTTCAACACCTTGTAGATTCAACATGGGTCCAGCATCCCTGTGGAACGCTTTCAACACCTTGTAGAGTCAACATGGACCAGCATCCCTGTGGAAC
>NC_034180.2:51147732-51195232 GCF_002021735.2 Oncorhynchus kisutch | reverse complement strand
TATGTTAGGACGTAGATCCAACATGACCAAGGTTTGTAAAGGTACTGACCTCGTAGAAGAATGGGTGTCCTGCCATGTCAAAGATGTTCACTTTGATCTCCCGGTCACGCACCTGGACTCTGATGGACAACAAACGCTCAAAATCAGTCACACACCGACTTCAGAAGTCTCCACATCAGTGGTTCTCAACCAGGAGAACTAGTAGGATTACTGACAAAAATGAACATGGTTGAGAACCACTGCTCTACAGTACACTGGTCTGTTTTATCTGGAAACATCTAACAGCAATGGAACCAAACTGTGCATCTTTGGTCTACAAATTATTTAATTATTTTAAAATGTATTCATCATCATTGGGGGTCAACTTACTTGGTGACCCCATAGTCAATCCCTATGGTGGCCAGATACTTGGGCACAAACCTCTTCTCACAGTATCGCTTGATGATGCAGCTCTGCAATGAAGAAACAACGAGATGTATCAACTAGGGTTAAATAAGAGCAACATTACACATGTAAACTAAAGTCAGAATTCATTCTCTGCAGCAGTGGCCTGTGAATTTATTTTTATTTATTTTATTTTACCTTTATTTAACCAGGTAGGCAAGTTGAGAACAAGTTCTCATTTACAATTGCGACCTGGCCAAGATAAAGCAAAGCAGTTCGGCAGATACAACGACACAGAGTTACACATGGAGTAAAAACAAACATACAGTCAATAATGCAGTATAAACAAGTCTATATACAATGTGAGCAAATGAGGTGAGAAGGGAGGTAAAGGCAAAAAAGGCCATGGTGGCAAAGTAAATACAATATAGCAAGTAAAACACTGGAATGGTAGATTTGCAATGGAAGAATGTGCAAAGTAGAAATAAAAATAATGGGGTGCAAAGGAGCAAAATAAATAAATAAATTAAATACAGTAGGGAAAGAGGTAGTTGTTTGGGCTAAATTATAGGTGGGCTATGTACAGGTGCAGTAATCTGTGAGCTGCTCTGACAGTTGGTGCTTAAAGCTAGTGAGGGAGATAAGTGTTTCCAGTTTCAGAGATTTTTGTAGTTCGTTCCAGTCATTGGCAGCAGAGAACTGGAAGGAGAGGCGGCCAAAGAAAGAATTGGTTTGGGGGTGACCAGAGAGATATACCTGCTGGAGTGCATGCTACAGGTGGGAGATGCTATGGTGACCAGCGAGCTGAGATAAGGGGGGACTTTACCTAGCAGGTTCTTGTAGATGACATGGAGCCAGTGGGTTTGGCGACGAGTATGAAGCGAGGGCCAGCTAACGAGAGTGTACAGGTCGCAATGGTGGGTAGTATATGGGGCTTTGGTGACAAAACGGATTGCACTGTGATAGACTGCATCCAATTTGTTGAGTAGGGTATTGGAGGCTATTTTGTAAATGGCATCGCCAAAGTCGAGGATTGGTAGGATGGTCAGTTTTACAAGGGTATGTTTGGCAGCATGAGTGAAGGATGCTTTGTTGCGAAATAGGAAGCCAATTCTAGATTTAACTTTGGATTGGAGATGTTTGATATGGGTCTGGAAGGAGAGTTTACAGTCTAACCAGACACCTAAGTATTTGTAGTTGTCCACGTATTCTAAGACAGAGCCGTCCAGAGTAGTGATGTTGGACAGGCGGGCAGGTGCAGGTAGCGATCGGTTGAAGAGCATGCATTTAGTTTTACTTGTATTTAAGAGCAATTGGAGGCCATGGAAGGAGAGTTGTATGGCATTGTAGCTTGCCTGGAGGTTTGTTAACACAGTGTCCAAAGAAGAGCCAGAAGTATACAGAATGGTGTCGTCTGCGTAGAGGTGGATCAGAGACTCACTAGCAGCAAGAGCGACCTCATTGATGTATACAGAGAAGAGAGTTGGTCCAAGAATTGAACCCTGTGGCACCCCCATAGAGACTGCCAGAGGTCCGGACAGCAGACCCTCCGATTTGACACACTGAACTCTATCAGAGAAGTAGTTGGTGAACCAGGCGAGGGAATCATTTGAGAAACCAAGGCTGTCGAGTCTGCCGATGAGGATGTGGTGATTGACAGAGTCGAAAGCCTTGGCCAGATCAATGAATACGGCTGCACAGTAATGTTTCTTATCGATGGCGGTTAAGATATCGTTTAGGACCTTGAGCGTGGCTGAGGTGCACCCATGACCAGCTCTGAACGGATTTGGGAGAAGGAGAAATGGGGAAGGCTTGGGCGAGTTGCTGTGGGGGGTGCAGTGCTGTTGACCGGGGTAGGAGTAGCCAGGTGGAAAGCATGGCCAGCCGTAGAAAAATGCTTATTGAAATTCTCAATGAATGGGTGTTCATTGGTGATGGTAAGAATTAATTCATTGACTTCCCTAGCTGTTCAAAATGGCACCTAGTCGCACCATTGTTGTTGTTCCCACTGGCTGCTTGGCCTTATTAGGTGGGTCATGTTAAGTATAGCACAGAGGATTTTCAAAACAACCTTTAAATTGCCGATACTTCCTCAATTCCAGACTTGGAAGAAAACACATCTTCTAAACGTCCATGTCTAGTTGAGGTTCGTTTGAATTTAGAAAATGCTCTGATATTAAAATAAATTAATAAATTATTAAAATAAATAATTGAATTTATTAGAAAATGCTCTGTTATTAAAATAAATAAACATGTTTTGCTCCATGAAGTAATCCAACAATGTTGTACGCCTCCATCTTGTTTATTTCAAATATTGTCTCCATTGATTGTGGACAGGTGAGTGTCATCATGACAATCAGCTCTTTGGGGGTGGACACATTTGATGGATCTTTTTTTTTTTTTTTTTTTTTTTTTTACAGAGCTAAATTTTCTAAATTCAAATGAGCCTATTGAAACTAGACATGGAAGTCTATGTAACAGTATAACTTTAGACCGTCCCCTCGCCCATACCCGGGGCGCGAACCAGGGACCCTCTGCACACATCAACAACAGTCACCCTCAAAGCATCGTTACCCATCGCTCCACAAAAGCCGCGGCCCTTGCAGAGCAAAGGGGAACTACCACTTCAAGGTCTCAGAGCAAGTGACGTCACTGATTGAAACGCTATTTAGCGCGCACCGCTAACTAAGCTAGCCGTTTCACATCCGTTACATCTAGAAGACATGTTGTCTTCCAACTTGGAAATTGAGGAAGTACCGTCAAGTAAAAGGTGGTCGAAAATTCTTTGTGCTACAGTTACCTACCTAATAATGCCTATCGGCCAGCTGGAACAGCACTGACGGCCTGATTAGGTGATATTTTTATGGCTACCCTAGCTGGCTGGCATACTGTGGAGGAGGACATATCAGTGTTGAATATAGTCTTATCGATAAGATAGTAATACACAATTCATTTGTATAAACAGCCTGAAACGAATGCCTGCAAAAATCGTGTAAATGTCACTTACAAGCCAGATTGTTGATTAAACCTTTAAGAGCCAGTTGGTCCTGTATATGTTTCCTTCTGCACCGAGGTAAAATTAGTTTGATCCAGTCTTTTGTTGTGAAGTCAGTGTCAACTTCTTTAAATACTTAAGACCATTCAATGGCAGGCAAAAAACTGGAAGTATATGTCACGTTCTGACCTTTATTTCCTTTGTTTTGTCGTTATTTAGTATGGTCAGGGCGTGAGTTGGGTGGGCAGTCTATGTTTGTTTTTCTATGATTTGGGTATTTCTATGTTTCGGCCTAGTATGGTTCTCAATCAGAGGCAGGTGTCATTAGTTGTCTCTGATTGAGAATCATACTTAGGTAGCCTGGGTTTCACTGTGTGTTTGTGGGTGATTGTTCCTGTCTCTGTGTTTTGCACCAGATAGGACTGTTTAGGGTTTCACACGTTTCTTGTAATCAGTTGTTCATGTGTACGTTTACGTATTAAAAGAACCATGGACACTTACCACGCCGCATATTGGTCCTCTGATCCTTTTCGCCTCTCCTCTTCGGAAGAAGAGGAGGAAATCCCTGACAGTATATAGTTACGTGGTATATCTAAGACTAGTGAATTATATTTGAACTTCTCTCGCTAGCCAGCCAGCTAACGTAAATGAACCGGTGAAAAAGCTAAGGGGGGAAACAAACAGTGGCGTGCGTAGAATGTGACAGATTTACTAGCTTTACTTTCAGTGTTAGCCTAACTTTCCCATTGTTTCCATGTAATTAGCCTAACTTTCCCATTACTCTCATGCAATTAACCTAACTTAACTAACTGCTAATATGAACATAGAATGTGACAGATTTACTAGCTTTACTTTCAGTGTTAGCAGGTCGGGTAACACACTAGTGGCAGAATACGTATCATACAGATCATTTGTTGTGGGAGTAATTTGTAACATGGGAGTAATGGGAAAGTTAGGTTAATTACATGGAAACAATGGGAAAGATAAGCTAATTACATGGGAGTATTGGGAAAGTTAGGTTAATTACATGAGAGTAATGGGAAAGTTAGGCTAATTACATGGAAACAATGGGAAAGTTAGGTTAATTACATGGAAACAATGGGAAAGTTAGGTTAATTACATGAGAGTAATGGGAAAGTTAGGTTAATTACATGGGAGTAATGGGAATACCCTACGTCTGTACCCTACTCGGGAGAGTGGTCACGTTAAACCACGCCTAGTCGTGTGTTTCTATAGAATCATAAAGAGGGGTTCCTGCAGATGCAGGAATGCCCAGAATTGCAGCCCCCAATTGCACCCTTCTCGGAGGCGCCCAAAGACGAGAGGTTGTAATATTTCTAGCTAAGGAACAACTTTATGGTTTTCTCACAAAGTTTATTGTTTTAGACTGCAGTTATGATTCTTCTCACAAAACAATGACATCCAACCATACAATGTAGCTATTTTGAATAATTTTGTAATTAATCAAACCATTGAAATATATTTTTGACGATTTCCAATGAACAAGCTAGCTATCGAAAAGTTTCAGCGTGTGTAGTTAAGTTAGCCTGCTAACGTCTTCATAGCTAGTAGCATGTAATCAGGACATGACCAAACTGTTGCTGAGATAATGGATGTTGAAACTTCCATGGAGAAAAGAGGCATTGTTGAAACTCACTCGTAAAACAGGGGGGGGGGGGGTGAATGTGATTCATACCCGAATACCCCAACCAAGGAGCAACTTCCAAAAAAGCTGAGAAGTGAACCATCAATGAGCCAGCTACAGGACAACATCGTCCGCATCCTCACGGCTAAAATCACAGAGAGCACAGATGACATGGATTTGGTGTAAAAGAACACTGTCAGTATCGTTAACCTGAAGAAATCGATTGATTTCAATGCTGAGGAAGTAGAAACTCTGAAGCAGCAGAACGCAACATTGAACATTCAGGTTGCCAAGCAGGAGAAGAAACTCACTGAAATGGAGTCAAAAGGTCAACGAGAATGACCGGTATGGTCGGAGATCGAGTCTTCGAATTTATGGAATAGCAGAAAAATCTGACGAGAACATCAAAGCAAGAGTGAAGGACATTTGCAGGGCAATAGGAGGAGCGAAATGTTGTTGCAGGTTCTCTGGATGTAGTGCACCGCCTGGGTAGGCTGAGAGATGGGGAAAACAACCAGCCACCACGACCAGTGATCATGAGATTCATCTCCAGGACAGCGAGGGATATGACATGGAAAAGTGCAAAGAAAAATGACTATTTAAAGAAGAACAACCTGAGGTTCAAGAAGGATCTGACAGCGTTTGACAAAGAAGCTCGGAATCGTCTGTGGCCGATGATTGAGAGAGCAAGGAAGGAAGGGAAGGAAGGAAGGAGGGGAAAAGTGCATGCTTTGATGGGAGCTAAAGGCTTTTGTTAATGGAAGGGAAATTCACGCTGACGCCTAGCTTGTTGACTGCTGGATTTATCAAGTGAGTTGTGCAAGTTTTATTTTCATCTGATAAAACTTTATATTACTTGAGGAAAGAGCATTGTTTGCGAGACAAACTTTTTTTTTATATATATATATATATATATATATATATATTTTTTTTTTATGGCAGGGAAATTCGCAATGACACTTAAAGTTAGCTTGATGGCTATTCGTTTTACCGATCTATGGCACAATGTTATTTACAATTGTAGAAAAACTATATATAATATAAGTCAACCACTTGCGTGGACTGTTTTTATTTGCAACTAGTAAGAACTTTTCTTTTTGTGAGAACCCGGTTCATGTGAACGTATACAAGTTTAATATTCTTCATATAGTCACTGTGATAGTAAATGTCCATTTCTGTTTTTTCTATTAATGCCAGGGGAATCTGTAATATTTTGAAAAGGAAATCTTTATTTTTGTATTGTAAGAGTGCCGACTTGTATTTAATTCAAGAAACTCATGCCTGTTCCACAGATACTGCGTTTTGGAAGAGTCAACGGGGGAATGATATTTGGTTTTCATTTGGTACTAATCGTTCAGCAGGTGTCGCTATTTTAAAAGGCAACTTTAAGGGTCATATACTGAGTCATGAAGCAGATAATACAGGGAGATGGATTATACTATTGGTAGATGTCAACCACGTTCAATTCATCTCTGTAAACACTTACGCTTCCAATAACAAGTCAAGGTACTGTATTTTATTTAGAGACATTGAGAGGAAAATAAGGAAAATGATGTCTACATTTCCATTAGCCAAAGTAATATGGGGTGGAGATTTTAACACAGTATTACATGATAATCTAGATAGATGGCCTCCTCAGGATAGCAATTCTGTTTGTGAGATAAGGAATATATGTCTAAGGTTAGGTGTTCTAGATAGTTGGAGACATAAGAACCCAGATAAGATCATGTTTACATGGAGTACCAAAGATTTATCTATACAATCCCGTATTGATTTCTGGCTGATACCTGAAGATATGGCCGACAAGGTTGATACAGTCTCGATCGAACCATCGATTTTAACAGACCACAAAGGAATCTCAGTAAAGATAAATATGCACGGTTTGTCAACAAAACAGTTAGAAAAGGTCACTGGTAAATGAACAAGAGTTTACTAGAGAATTAAGTATTTAAGAAGGAAGTAGCAGGAATTATTGATAAATACTGGAATTGTGCCTGTGTTATGAATACGTTTGGAAGTTAATGGGACCTAATGAAATTTCATTAAGGCTTTTGGCTATTTCAATGGGGAAAGAAATTGCTCGTGCCAAGAGAGAGAGAGAATATGACATCATAAAGGGAATAATGGATTATACAAAAAAAAAAAATGAACTAACTAATCAGGAATTACTGGAACTATCATCATTGCAAATGCAGTTAGACTGTATCTACGAGGAAAAAAAAGTTTGAAATATCCAATAAATGTCATTCCACTTCATGATTGTGTCCCACTTGTTGTTGATTCTTCACAAAAAAATACAGTTTTATATCTTTATGTTTGAAGCCTGAAATGTGGCAAAAGGTCGCAAAGTTCAAGGGGGCAGAATACTTTCGCAAGGCACTGTATATATTTCTTTAATTTAGAAAAAGGGGCAGGTGAAAAGACTTCCATATGTAAATGAATGATTAATAATAATCCCAATGAAAATACAAAAGAAATCTCTCAGCATGTTGCCCAGTTTTATCAGAATCTGTATACATCAGCCCAGCCAACTTCCAATATGGATCCTTTCTTAGACACTGCAGCAAACACTGCTAAGAAGGTAGATCATGATTTCAGGTATTGTGGTGATGATGAGTTATGTATTAAAAGCCTTAAGGACAATAGGTCCCCTGGAAATTATGGTTTAATAAGCGAGTTTTATAAAGCCTTCAATGATAAATTGATTCCATTCATTCTTGCTATGTTCCAAGAATCAATAGACAAAGGGGAGTTACCGGCTTCCTTAAAGCAAGGTGGAATCACTTTTCCAAACCTAATAAGGATACTCTTTATATAGACAACTGTAGGCCCATTAGCCTGTTGAATAACGATGGGAAATTATTTGCCCTTGTATTTGCTAAGAGGTTTGAAACAAGGCTTGCATCATATAATTGATGAAGAACAATCTGGTTTTATTCATGGTCAACACATGAGTAATAACATCAGGTTGATCTTAGATATGATTGACTATAATGTCCTCATTCTTAATGATAGCTTTCTTATGTTTGTTGCTTTTATTAAAGCTTTTGACACTGTAGAACATGAGTTTATGTTCAAAGCAATAGGGTTTTTGGGGTTTGATGACTTTTTTTTTAAAGCAGTCCAAACGTTATATAGTGGTTGTACTAGCTCTGTAAAACTAGCTCACGGGACATCCCAAAGATTTGATTTTGGCCGTGGCATTTTTTTTATTTTTTATTTATTTTACCTTTATTTAACCAGGTAGGCAAGTTGAGAACAACTTCTCATTTACAATTGCGACCTGGCCAAGATAAAGCATAGCAGTTCGACAGATACAACGACACAGAGTTACACATGGAGTAAAACAAACATACAGTCAATAATACAGTATAAACAAGTCTATATACAATGTGAGCAAATGAGGTGAGAAGGGAGGTAAAGGCAAAAAAGGCCATGGTGGCAAAGTAAATACAATATAGCAAGTAAAACACTGGAATGGTAGTTTTGCAATGGAAGAATGTGCAAATGCATTGGGCAGCCCTGCAGGGCTGCCCAATTAGTCTATTTTTATTTGTTACTCAAATTATGGCTCTTCATATCAATGAATTGAATTTTCAAGGTGTTTCAGCACTTGGCAATGAATTTAAACTGTGTCAACTGGCTGATGATACCACCACATTTTTAAGAGACAGGAATGAGGTTTCTAAAGCAGTTTCCTGTATTGAAGACTTTTCCTTAGTTTCGGGTTTGAAAATTAATATAAATTCAATTAGTCTTATTTCCACTCAAGGATAGTGTTTTAAAGGAAGTATATGTTATCCCAATCAAATATAAAGTTAATTATCTTGGAATTGTTATATGCAAGGATGAAAAAAACAGAGTGAATTGAACTTTAACCCCATTAATGAGAAAACAAAGAAGTTGAGAGATATTTTGTTATACGGTCGGGGTTTATTGTCCAAAGATGAAGGGATTATCCAGATCAGTTTATGTCTCTTTATCACCTGAATTATCAACAAATATTGTATCAGTAACAAAGTAAAGGTAGATTCATTTAAAATGTTACGTAGAATTTATCCTGTGAAACATGTTTTGGAAACATTCAAGCTGAATATTGACTATAGATGTGATTTCTGTGGAATGGAGAAGGAGACCATTTTGCCTGTATTTATAGCAGAATGTTTTGGATTGACATACAGTATTTCTTACAACAACAAAATAGGACCAGTTGTACTATTTAATGGTTTTGATATAATTATTTATTTCAGAAATTCTGACATAGATATAGATGTAGTATATTTAATTTAACTGCTAATAATTCTCATATTCACAAATACAAATGGTCCATTTCAAAACCTATCTTTTTTCACTTTATAAATGAATTTAAACAATATGGCACTACTTTAACTCAAATGAAAAACCCCAAAAGAAAATGTAAACTTGTTGTATTATTAATCAATATGATTTGTTTTTTTAGGATTCCTGGAATTGTAAATAGTTTGTATGTATGTTAAAATATATATATTATTAATTTGATTTATTAACAATATCAACAAACAAAAGAGGAATAGTCACATGCAAACAAGCATACTTAATAACTATTTACATTGCCAGGAATATATACACATATGCAATTACACCCTTCTCGGCAGGTGGTGACATTGGAATGACTCAATAACACCATCTGCCGGCTTTTGGGCTATAGCAGAGATCGTCTGGGCTACATTATAACGCTAAGGGCTTTGGCTGCAGCCATTTAACGTTACTCCCTGGCTCATTCATACTGTACATACATATATATACCGGATACTAGTTTGGGTACAGCAGAATAGCTGACCTAAACGTTAGTCGACTCACCTTGCCCACCTCGGCATTGCCAAGGCTGATCACTTTTACACGCAGTGATTTCTTGTTCTCACGTCTCTTCTGCACATTCGTATCCATGCTGCTGATATTTAGCTATGTTAAATATTGTTGTTTGTTTGTTTATTTTTTACGTCGTCGTCGATGGTGTTGGCTGTGAAGCTGGAATTCCACTAAAGTTAGATTTGTACAGTACGCTCCGCCTTAACTGGCTAGTAGACATTTACTCAATCTTAAAACAACCTCGTTTACAATTGTATAAGCCGTGCATCGTTATAGATCTGAATAAATATTAGATAAGCTATTCTGGACGAGTGAGACATGTATTTGTTGGGTTAGCTATCTAGCCTTCTTTGCTATCGCCGCTGTTTTGCACAGCTTTGTCTGTCAATTTCTTATTCGCGGAAGCAGATTCGTTATGAAGTCAGAATTTAACAACAGAACTCAGTTATGTTTCTATACATTTTATTAATAATCATACACAGCTGTTTGTATATCATGAAAATGTATATTATCTACAGCGAGTTCATCTTCATATAAGCGTAGTTTTTTTTAACAATAGATTTTAAAGAGTAAAATCTGTTTTAACACCGGAAGCAGTTTCTATGGCAACAGCGAGACATGACAGCAGATTCGCGATGTTTCCTTGCACTGAAACGTGAATTATTTTGTGTGTATTTATTTAATTTATTTGACCACTTTTAAAACACAATATAACCACACATGTGAATAGAGTACAATGCCATTATTTTCCAATGTGGTCCTCATGAAAATACATGAAAACAAAATACATGGCCTTCAGAAAGTATTCAACACCCCTTGACTTTTTCCACACATTTTGTTGTGTTACAGCCTGAATTTAAAATGTATTTAAAAAAAATATTATGTCACTGGCCTACACACAATACCCCATAATGTCAAAGTGTAATTATGTACAAAAAAAAAAAAAAAAATATTAAATGCTGAAATGTCTTGAGTCAATAAGTATTCAACCCCTTTGAAATTCAGGAGTAAAAACATGCTTAAACAAGTCACATAATAAGTGCCCAGATCATCTCCACTACCATGGGATGTATTGTATCCTCCAGTCTTAACGAAGAGGGCCTCCTCTGGAGGGAAGGTCTGCTGCCTGATTCTCCACACTGTATTTCTCTGAGTGATGTAAGGTGTCTGTTAGCCCAAAGCAGCAGTTCCCTTGATGTGTGCAACCATGGTCCGTATCAAATCTATTTTTATTTGTCACATGAGCCGAATACAACAGGTGTAGGTAGACATTACAATGAAATGCTGAATACAACAGGTGTAGGTAGACCTTAAAATGAAATGAAGAATACAACAGGTGTAGGTAGACATTACAATGAAATGCTGAATACAACAGGTGTAGGTAGACCTTACAATGAAATGCTGAATACAACAGGTGTAGGTAGACATTACAATGAAATGCTGAATACAACAGGTGTAGGTAGACCTTACAATGAAATGAAGAATACAACAGGTGTAGGTAGACATTACAATGAAATGCTGAATACAACAGGTGTAGGTAGACCTTACAATGAAATGCTGAATACAACAGGTGTAGGTAGACATTACAACGAAATGCTGAATACAACAGGTGTAGGTAGACCTTACAATGAAATGCTGAATACAACAGGTCTAGGTAGACCTTACAATGAAATGCCGAATACAACAGGTGTAGGTAGACATTACAATGAAATGCTGAATACAACAGGTGTAGGTAGACCTGACAATGAAATGCTGAATACAACAGGTGTAGGTAGACCTTACAATGAAATGCCGAATACAACAGGTGTAGGTAGACCTTACAATGAAATGCTAAATACAACAGGTGTAGGTAGACCTGACAATGAAATGCTGAATACAACAGGTGTAGGTAGACCTTACAATGAAATGCCGAATACAACAGGTGTAGGTAGAAATTACAATTAAATGCTGAATACAACAGGTGTAGTAGACCTTACAGTGAAATGCTGAATACAACAGGTGTAGGTAGACCTTACAATGAAATGCTGAATACAACAGGTGTAGGTAGACATTACAATGAAATGCTGAATACAACAGGTGTAGGTAGACCTGACAATGAAATGCTGAATACAACAGGTGTAGGTAGACCTCACAGTGAAATGCTGAATAAAACAGGTGTAGGTAGACCTTACAATGAAATGCTGAATACAACATGTGTAGGTAGACTTTACAATGAAATGCTGAATACAACAGGTGTAGGTAGACCTTACAATGAAATGCTGAATACAACAGGTGTAGGTAGACCTTACAATGAAATGCTGAATACAACAGGTGTAGTAGACCTCACAGTGAAATGCTGAATACAACAGGTGTAGGTAGACCTTACAATGAAATGCTGAATACAACAGGTGTAGGTAGACCTTACAATGAAATGCTGAATACAACAGGTGTAGGTAGACCTTACAATGAAATGCTGAATACAACAGGTGTAGGTAGACCTTACAATGAAATGCTGAATACAACAGGTGTAGGTAGACCTTACAATGAAATGCTGAATACAACAGGTGTAGGTAGACCTTACAATGAAATGCTGAATACAACAGGTGTAGGTAGACCTTACAATGAAATGCTGAATACAACAGGTGTAGGTAGACCTTACAATGAAATGCTGAATACAACAGGTATAGGTAGACCTTACAATGAAATGCTGAATACAACAGGTGTAGGTAGACCTTACAATGAAATGCTGAATACAACAGGTGTAGGTAGACCTTACAATGAAATGCTGAATACAACAGGTGTAGGTAGACCTTACAATGAAATGCTGAATACAACAGGTGTAGGTAGACCTTACAATGAAATGCTGAATACAACAGGTGTAGGTAGACCTTACAATGAAATGCTGAATACAACAGGTGTAGGTAGACCTTACAATGAAATGCTGAATACAACAGGTGTAGGTAGACCTTACAATGAAATGCTGAATACAACAGGTGTAGGTAGACCTTACAATGAAATGCTGAATACAACAGGTGTAGTAGACCTTACAGTGAAATGCTGAATACAACAGGTGTAGGTAGACCTTACAATGAAATGCTGAATACAACAGGTGTAGGTAGACCTTACAATGAAATGCTGAATACAACAGGTGTAGGTAGACCTTACAATGAAATGCTGAATACAACAGGTGTAGGTAGACCTTACAATGAAATGCTGAATACAACAGGTGTAGGTAGACCTTACAATGAAATGCTGAATACAACAGGTGTAGGTAGACCTTACAATGAAATGCTGAATACAACAGGTGTAGGTAGACCTGACAATGAAATGCTGAATACAACAGGTGTAGGTAGACCTTACAATGAAATGCTGAATACAACAGGTGTAGGTAGACATTACAATGAAATGCTGAATACAACAGGTGTAGGTAGACCTGACAATGAAATGCTGAATACAACAGGTGTAGGTAGACCTTACAATGAAATGCTGAATACAACAGGTGTAGGTAGACCTGACAATGAAATGCTGAATACAACAGGTGTAGGTAGACCTGACAATGAAATGCTGAATACAACAGGTGTAGGTAGACCTTACAATGAAATGCTGAATACAACAGGTGTAGGTAGACCTTACAATGAAATGCTGAATACAACAGGTGTAGGTAGACCTTACAATGAAATGCTGAATACAACAGGTGTAGGTAGACCTTACAATGAAATGCTGAATACAACAGGTGTAGGTAGACCTGACAATGAAATGCTGAATACAACAGGTGTAGGTAGACATTACAATGAAATGCTGAATACAACAGGTGTAGGTAGACCTTACAATGAAATGCTGAATACAACAGGTGTAGGTAGACCTGACAATGAAATGCTGAATACAACAGGTGTAGGTAGACCTTACAATAAAATGCTGAATACAACAGGTGTAGGTAGACCTTACAATGAAATGCTGAATACAACAGGTGTAGGTAGACCTGACAATGAAATGCTGAATACAACAGGTGTAGGTAGACATTACAATGAAATGCTGAATACAACAGGTGTAGGTAGACCTTACAATGAAATGCTGAATACAACAGGTGTAGGTAGACCTGACAATGAAATGCTGAATACAACAGGTGTAGGTAGACATTACAATGAAATGCTGAATACAACAGGTGTAGGTAGACCTTACAATGAAATGCTGAATACAACAGGTGTAGGTAGACCTTACAATGAAATGCTGAATACAACAGGTGTAGGTAGACCTTACAATGAAATGCTGAATACAACAGGTGTAGGTAGACCTTACAATGAAATGCTGAATACAACAGGTGTAGTAGACCTTACAGTGAAATGCTGAATACAACAGGTGTAGGTAGACCTTACAATGAAATGCTGAATACAACAGGTGTAGGTAGACCTTACAATGAAATGCTGAATACAACAGGTGTAGGTAGACCTTACAATGAAATGCTGAATACAACAGGTGTAGGTAGACCTTACAATGAAATGCTGAATACAACAGGTGTAGGTAGACCTTACAATGAAATGCTGAATACAACAGGTGTAGGTAGACCTTACAATGAAATGCTGAATACAACAGGTGTAGGTAGACCTGACAATGAAATGCTGAATACAACAGGTGTAGGTAGACCTTACAATGAAATGCTGAATACAACAGGTGTAGGTAGACATTACAATGAAATGCTGAATACAACAGGTGTAGGTAGACCTGACAATGAAATGCTGAATACAACAGGTGTAGGTAGACCTTACAATGAAATGCTGAATACAACAGGTGTAGGTAGACCTGACAATGAAATGCTGAATACAAACAGGTGTAGGTAGACCTGACAATGAAATGCTGAATACAACAGGTGTAGGTAGACCTGACAATGAAATGCTGAATACAACAGGTGTAGGTAGACCTGACAATGAAATGCTGAATACAACAGGTGTAGGTAGACCTTACAATGAAATGCTGAATACAACAGGTGTAGGTAGACCTTACAATGAAATGCTGAATACAACAGGTGTAGGTAGACCTTACAATGAAATGCTGAATACAACAGGTGTAGGTAGACCTTACAATGAAATGCTGAATACAACAGGTGTAGGTAGACCTTACAATGAAATGCTGAATACAACAGGTGTAGGTAGACCTTACAATGAAATGCTGAATACAACAGGTGTAGGTAGACCTTACAATGAAATGCTGAATACAACAGGTGTAGGTAGACCTGACAATGAAATGCTGAATACAACAGGTGTAGGTAGACCTTACAATGAAATGCTGAATACAACAGGTGTAGGTAGACCTTACAATGAAATGCTGAATACAACAGGTGTAGGTAGACCTGACAATGAAATGCTGAATACAACAGGTGTAGGTAGACCTTACAATGAAATGCTGAATACAACAGGTGTAGGTAGACCTTACAATGAAATGCTGAATACAACAGGTGTAGGTAGACCTTACAATGAAATGCTGAATACAACAGGTGTAGGTAGACCTTACAATGAAATGCTGAATACAACAGGTGTAGGTAGACCTTACAATGAAATGCTGAATACAACAGGTGTAGGTAGACCTTACAATGAAATGCTGAATACAACAGGTGTAGGTAGACCTTACAATGAAATGCTGAATACAACAGGTGTAGGTAGACCTTACAATGAAATGCTGAATACAACAGGTGTAGGTAGACCTTACAATGAAATGCTGAATACAACAGGTGTAGGTAGACCTTACAATGAAATGCTGAATACAACAGGTGTAGGTAGACCTTACAATGAAATGCTGAATACAACAGGTGTAGGTAGACCTTACAATGAAATGCTGAATACAACAGGTTGTAGGTAGACCTTACAATGAAATGCTGAATACAACAGGTGTAGGTAGACCTTACAATGAAATGCTGATACAACAGGTGTAGGTAGACCTTACAATGAAATGCTGAATACAACAGGTGTAGGTAGACCTGACAATGAAATGCTGAATACAACAGGTGTAGGTAGACCTTACAATGAAATGCTGAATACAACAGGTGTAGGTAGACCTTACAATGAAATGCTGAATACAACAGGTGTAGGTAGACCTGACAATGAAATGCTGAATACAACAGGTGTAGGTAGACCTTACAATGAAATGCTGAATACAACAGGTGTAGGTAGACCTTACAATGAAATGCTGAATACAACAGGTGTAGGTAGACCTGACAATGAAATGCTGAATACAACAGGTGTAGGTAGACCTTACAATGAAATGCTGAATACAACAGGTGTAGGTAGACCTTACAATGAAATGCTGAATACAACAGGTGTAGGTAGACCTGACAATGAAATGCTGAATACAACAGGTGTAGGTAGACCTTACAATGAAATGCTGAATACAACAGGTGTAGGTAGACCTTACAATGAAATGCTGAATACAACAGGTGTAGGTAGACCTGACAATGAAATGCTGAATACAACAGGTGTAGGTAGACCTTACAATGAAATGCTGAATACAACAGGTGTAGGTAGACCTTACAATGAAATGCTGAATACAACAGGTGTAGGTAGACCTGACAATGAAATGCTGAATACAACAGGTGTAGGTAGACCTTACAATGAAATGCTGAATACAACAGGTGTAGGTAGACCTTACAATGAAATGCTGAATACAACAGGTGTAGGTAGACCTGACAATGAAATGCTGAATACAACAGGTGTAGGTAGACCTTACAATGAAATGCTGAATACAACAGGTGTAGGTAGACCTACAATGAAATGCTGAATACAACAGGTGTAGGTAGACCTTACAATGAAATGCTGAATACAACAGGTGTAGGTAGACCTTACAGTGAAATGCTGAATACAACAGGTGTAGGTAGACCTACAATGAAATGCTGATACAACAGGTGTAGGTAGACCTTACAATGAAATGCTGAATACAACAGGTGTAGTAGACCTTACAAGTGAAATGCTGAATACAACAGGTGTAGGTAGACCTTACAATGAAATGCTGAATACAACAGGTGTAGTAGACCTTACAGTGAAATGCTGAATACAACAGGTGTAGTAGACCTTACAGTGAATGCTGAATACAACAGTTGAGTAGACCTTACAGTGAAATGCTGAATACAAAGGTGTAGTAGACCTTACAGTGAAATGCTGAATACAACAGGTGTAGGTAGACCTCACAGTGAAATGCTGAATACAACAGGTGTAGTAGACCTTACAGTGAAATGCTGAATACAACAGGTGTAGGTAGACCTCACAGTGAAATGCTGAATACAACAGGTGTAGGTAGACCTCACAGTGAAATGCTGAATACAACAGGTGTAGTAGACCTTACAGTGAAATGCTGAATACAACAGGTGTAGGTAGACCTCACAGTGAAATGCTGAATACAACAGGTGTAGTAGACCTTACAGTGAAATGCTGAATACAACAGGTGTAGGTAGACCTCACAGTGAAATGCTGAATACAACAGGTGTAGTAGACCTTACAGTGAAATGCTGAATACAACAGGTGTAGGTAGACCTCACAGTGAAATGCTGAATACAACAGGTGTAGTAGACCTTACAGTGAAATGCTGAATACAACAGGTGTAGGTAGACCTCACAGTGAAATGCTGAATACAACAGGTGTAGGTAGACCTTACAATGAAATGCTGAATACAACAGGTGTAGGTAGACATTACAATGAAATGCTGAATACAACAGGTGTAGGTAGACCTGACAATGAAATGCTGAATACAACAGGTGTAGGTAGACCTTACAATGAAATGCTGAATACAACAGGTGTAGGTAGACCTGACAATGAAATGCTGAATACAACAGGTGTAGGTAGACCTGACAATGAAATGCTGAATACAACAGGTGTAGGTAGACCTTACAATGAAATGCTGAATACAACAGGTGTAGGTAGACCTTACAATGAAATGCTGAATACAACAGGTGTAGGTAGACCTTACAATGAAATGCTGAATACAACAGGTGTAGGTAGACCTTACAATGAAATGCTGAATACAACAGGTGTAGGTAGACCTGACAATGAAATGCTGAATACAACAGGTGTAGGTAGACATTACAATGAAATGCTGAATACAACAGGTGTAGGTAGACCTTACAATGAAATGCTGAATACAACAGGTGTAGGTAGACCTGACAATGAAATGCTGAATACAACAGGTGTAGGTAGACCTTACAATAAAATGCTGAATACAACAGGTGTAGGTAGACCTTACAATGAAATGCTGAATACAACAGGTGTAGGTAGACCTGACAATGAAATGCTGAATACAACAGGTGTAGGTAGACATTACAATGAAATGCTGAATACAACAGGTGTAGGTAGACCTTACAATGAAATGCTGAATACAACAGGTGTAGGTAGACCTGACAATGAAATGCTGAATACAACAGGTGTAGGTAGACCTTACAGTGAAATGCTGAATACAACAGGTGTAGGTAGACCTTACAATGAAATACTGAATACAACAGGTGTAGGTAGACCTGACAATGAAATGCTGAATACAACAGGTGTAGGTAGACCTTACAATGAAATGCTGAATACAACAGGTGTAGGTAGACCTTACAATGAAATGCTGAATACAACAGGTGTAGGTAGACCTTACAATGAAATGCTGAATACAACAGGTGTAGTAGACCTTACAGTGAAATGCTGAATACAACAGGTGTAGGTAGACCTTACAATGAAATGCTGAATACAACAGGTGTAGTAGACCTTACAGTGAAATGCTGAATACAACAGGTGTAGTAGACCTTACAGTGAAATGCTGAATACAACAGGTGTAGTAGACCTTACAGTGAAATGCTGAATACAACAGGTGTAGTAGACCTTACAGTGAAATGCTGAATACAACAGGTGTAGGTAGACCTCACAGTGAAATGCTGAATACAACAGGTGTAGTAGACCTTACAGTGAAATGCTGAATACAACAGGTGTAGGTAGACCTCACAGTGAAATGCTGAATACAACAGGTGTAGGTAGACCTCACAGTGAAATGCTGAATACAACAGGTGTAGTAGACCTTACAGTGAAATGCTGAATACAACAGGTGTAGGTAGACCTCACAGTGAAATGCTGAATACAACAGGTGTAGTAGACCTTACAGTGAAATGCTGAATACAACAGGTGTAGGTAGACCTCACAGTGAAATGCTGAATACAACAGGTGTAGGTAGACCTCACAGTGAAATGCTGAATACAACAGGTGTAGTAGACCTCACAGTGAAATGCTGAATACAACAGGTGTAGTAGACCTTACAGTGAAATGCTGAATACAACAGGTGTAGGTAGACCTTACAGTGAAATGCTGAATACAACAGGTGTAGGTAGACCTTACAATGAAATGCTGAATACAACAGGTGTAGGTAGACCTGACAATGAAATGCTGAATACAACAGGTGTAGGTAGACCTGACAATGAAATGCTGAATACAACAGGTGTAGTAGACCTTACAGTGAAATGCTGAATACAACAGGTGTAGGTAGACCTCACAGTGAAATGCTGAATACAACAGGTGTAGTAGACCTTACAGTGAAATGCTGAATACAACAGGTGTAGGTAGACCTCACAGTGAAATGCTGAATACAACAGGTGTAGGTAGACCTTACAATGAAATGCTGAATACAACAGGTGTAGGTAGACATTACAATGAAATGCTGAATACAACAGGTGTAGGTAGACCTGACAATGAAATGCTGAATACAACAGGTGTAGGTAGACCTTACAATGAAATGCTGAATACAACAGGTGTAGGTAGACCTGACAATGAAATGCTGAATACAACAGGTGTAGGTAGACCTGACAATGAAATGCTGAATACAACAGGTGTAGTAGACCTTACAGTGAAATGCTGAATACAACAGGTGTAGTAGACCTTACAGTGAAATGCTGAATACAACAGGTGTAGTAGACCTTACAGTGAAATGCTGAATACAACAGGTGTAGTAGACCTTACAGTGAAATGCTGAATACAACAGGTGTAGGTAGACCTCACAGTGAAATGCTGAATACAACAGGTGTAGTAGACCTTACAGTGAAATGCTGAATACAACAGGTGTAGGTAGACCTCACAGTGAAATGCTGAATACAACAGGTGTAGGTAGACCTCACAGTGAAATGCTGAATACAACAGGTGTAGTAGACCTTACAGTGAAATGCTGAATACAACAGGTGTAGGTAGACCTCACAGTGAAATGCTGAATACAACAGGTGTAGTAGACCTTACAGTGAAATGCTGAATACAACAGGTGTAGGTAGACCTCACAGTGAAATGCTGAATACAACAGGTGTAGGTAGACCTCACAGTGAAATGCTGAATACAACAGGTGTAGTAGACCTCACAGTGAAATGCTGAATACAACAGGTGTAGTAGACCTTACAGTGAAATGCTGAATACAACAGGTGTAGTAGACCTTACAGTGAAATGCTGAATACAACAGGTGTAGTAGACCTTACAGTGAAATGCTGAATACAACAGGTGTAGTAGACCTTACAGTGAAATGCTGAATACAACAGGTGTAGGTAGACCTCACAGTGAAATGCTGAATACAACAGGTGTAGTAGACCTTACAGTGAAATGCTGAATACAACAGGTGTAGGTAGACCTCACAGTGAAATGCTGAATACAACAGGTGTAGGTAGACCTCACAGTGAAATGCTGAATACAACAGGTGTAGTAGACCTTACAGTGAAATGCTGAATACAACAGGTGTAGGTAGACCTCACAGTGAAATGCTGAATACAACAGGTGTAGTAGACCTTACAGTGAAATGCTGAATACAACAGGTGTAGGTAGACCTCACAGTGAAATGCTGAATACAACAGGTGTAGTAGACCTTACAGTGAAATGCTGAATACAACAGGTGTAGGTAGACCTCACAGTGAAATGCTGAATACAACAGGTGTAGTAGACCTTACAGTGAAATGCTGAATACAACAGGTGTAGGTAGACCTCACAGTGAAATGCTGAATACAACAGGTGTAGGTAGACCTTACAATGAAATGCTGAATACAACAGGTGTAGGTAGACATTACAATGAAATGCTGAATACAACAGGTGTAGGTAGACCTGACAATGAAATGCTGAATACAACAGGTGTAGGTAGACCTTACAATGAAATGCTGAATACAACAGGTGTAGGTAGACCTGACAATGAAATGCTGAATACAACAGGTGTAGGTAGACCTGACAATGAAATGCTGAATACAACAGGTGTAGGTAGACCTTACAATGAAATGCTGAATACAACAGGTGTAGGTAGACCTTACAATGAAATGCTGAATACAACAGGTGTAGGTAGACCTTACAATGAAATGCTGAATACAACAGGTGTAGGTAGACCTTACAATGAAATGCTGAATACAACAGGTGTAGGTAGACCTGACAATGAAATGCTGAATACAACAGGTGTAGGTAGACATTACAATGAAATGCTGAATACAACAGGTGTAGGTAGACCTTACAATGAAATGCTGAATACAACAGGTGTAGGTAGACCTGACAATGAAATGCTGAATACAACAGGTGTAGGTAGACCTTACAATAAAATGCTGAATACAACAGGTGTAGGTAGACCTTACAATGAAATGCTGAATACAACAGGTGTAGGTAGACCTGACAATGAAATGCTGAATACAACAGGTGTAGGTAGACATTACAATGAAATGCTGAATACAACAGGTGTAGGTAGACCTTACAATGAAATGCTGAATACAACAGGTGTAGGTAGACCTGACAATGAAATGCTGAATACAACAGGTGTAGGTAGACCTTACAGTGAAATGCTGAATACAACAGGTGTAGGTAGACCTTACAATGAAATGCTGAATACAACAGGTGTAGGTAGACCTGACAATGAAATGCTGAATACAACAGGTGTAGGTAGACCTTACAATGAAATGCTGAATACAACAGGTGTAGGTAGACCTTACAATGAAATGCTGAATACAACAGGTGTAGGTAGACCTTACAATGAAATGCTGAATACAACAGGTGTAGTAGACCTTACAGTGAAATGCTGAATACAACAGGTGTAGGTAGACCTTACAATGAAATGCTGAATACAACAGGTGTAGTAGACCTTACAGTGAAATGCTGAATACAACAGGTGTAGTAGACCTTACAGTGAAATGCTGAATACAACAGGTGTAGTAGACCTTACAGTGAAATGCTGAATACAACAGGTGTAGTAGACCTTACAGTGAAATGCTGAATACAACAGGTGTAGGTAGACCTCACAGTGAAATGCTGAATACAACAGGTGTAGTAGACCTTACAGTGAAATGCTGAATACAACAGGTGTAGGTAGACCTCACAGTGAAATGCTGAATACAACAGGTGTAGGTAGACCTCACAGTGAAATGCTGAATACAACAGGTGTAGTAGACCTTACAGTGAAATGCTGAATACAACAGGTGTAGGTAGACCTCACAGTGAAATGCTGAATACAACAGGTGTAGTAGACCTTACAGTGAAATGCTGAATACAACAGGTGTAGGTAGACCTCACAGTGAAATGCTGAATACAACAGGTGTAGGTAGACCTCACAGTGAAATGCTGAATACAACAGGTGTAGGTAGACCTTACAATGAAATGCTGAATACAACAGGTGTAGGTAGACCTCACAGTGAAATGCTGAATACAACAGGTGTAGGTAGACCTCACAATGAAATGCTGAATACAACAGGTGTAGGTAGACCTTACAATGAAATGCTGAATACAACAGGTGTAGGTAGACCTTACAATGAAATGCTGAATACAACAGGTGTAGGTAGACCTTACAATGAAATGCTGAATACAACAGGTGTAGTAGACCTTACAATGAAATGCTGAATACAACAGGTGTAGGTAGACCTTACAGTGAAATGCTGAATACAACAGGTGTAGGTAGACCTTACAATGAAATGCTGAATACAACAGGTGTAGTAGACCTTACAGTGAAATGCTGAATACAACAGGTGTAGGTAGACCTTACAGTGAAATGCTGAATACAACAGGTGTAGTAGACCTTACAATGAAATGCTGAATACAACAGGTGTAGGTAGACCTTACAATGAAATGCTGAATACAACAGGTGTAGGTAGACCTTACAATGAAATGCTGAATACAACAGGTGTAGTAGACCTTACAGTGAAATGCTGAATACAACAGGTGTAGTAGACCTTACAGTGAAATGCTGAATAAAACAGGTGTAGTAGACCTTACAGTGAAATGCTGAATACAACAGGTGTAGTAGACCTTACAATGAAATGCTGAATACAACAGGTGTAGTAGACCTTACAATGAAATGCTGAATACAACAGGTGTAGTAGACCTTACAATGAAATGCTGAATACAACAGGTGTAGGTAGACCTTACAATGAAATGCTGAATACAACAGGTGTAGGTAGACCTTACAGTGAAATGCTGAATACAACAGGTGTAGTAGACCTTACAATGAAATGCTGAATACAACAGGTGTAGGTAGACCTTACAATGAAATGCTGAATACAACAGGTGTAGTAGACCTTACAGTGAAATGCTGAATACAACAGGTGTAGGTAGACCTTACAGTGAAATGCTGAATACAACAGGTGTAGGTAGACCTTACAGTGAAATGCTGAATACAACAGGTGTAGGTAGACCTTACAATGAAATGCTGAATACAACAGAGGGTACTGGTACAGAGTCAATGTGGAGGCTATATACAGAGGGTATCGGTACAGAGTCAATGTGGAGGCTATATACAGGGGGTACCAGTACAGAGTCAATGTGGAGGCTATATACAGGTGGTACCGGTACAGAGTCAATGTGGAGGCTATATACAGGGGGTACCGGTACAGAGTCAATGTGGAGGCTATATACAGGGAGTACCGGTACAGAGTCAATGTGGAGGCTATATACAGGGAGGTACCGGTACAGAGTCAATGTGGAGGCTATATACAGGGGGTACCAGTACAGAGTCAATGTGGAGGTTATATACAGGGGGTACCGGTACAGAGTCAATGTGGAGGCTATATACAGGGAGTACCGGTACAGAGTCAATGTGGAGGCTATATACAGGGAGTACCGGTACAGAGTCAATGTGGAGGCTATATACAGGGAGTACCGGTACAGAGTCAATGTGGAGGCTATATACAGGGAGTACCGGTACAGAGTCAATGTGGAGGCTATATACAGGGAGTACCGGTACAGAGTCAATGTGGAGGCTATATACAGGGAGTACCGGTACAGAGTCAATGTGGAGGCTATATACAGGGAGTACCGGTACAGAGTCAATGTGGAGGCTATATACAGGGAGTACCGGTACAGAGTCAATGTGCGGGGGCACCGGTTAGTCGAGGTAATTGAGGTAATATGTACATGTTGTCCTCTAAGTACTGTGGGGAAGTGCCGGAGTGCAATGTGAACCGCCTTAAGCTCCAGTACGTTGATGTGAGCTATTGTCAATAATGCTGACCATATACCATTGACCCCTGACTGGTTCAATACTGCTCCCCATCCCTGTAGGGAGGCGTCTGTGGTCAAAGTCATCTGAACTGCATTGAAGAGAACTCCACTGGGAGTTTAAAGTGCTAGACACCTTCATTGTATTGCTCAATCAGCAACTCATTGAAATTGTCCGTTTTTTGTGTTTGTCCCATCTGGGACATAGACTGTGTCTGTAGTAGCATTGCTGTATTGGCTGTACAACATGGACCTCAGCAGCTAGAAGGCCAAGGAGCCTCTGACTCTCTAGCACGGTTACCATTTTTCTCAGTTTAAATGTCAAAATACAATTTGTCAATGATACCATTCTTTCTGGAGAGAGTGTTGCTCACATGATTTGAGTGTCCAGTGTCAAGCCCAGGAAGTGCACACACTGAATTCAGGAAGTGCACACACTGAATGCAGGAAGTGCACACACTGAATGGGGACCAGAAAACTATTTTCCAAGTTCATTGTTAGTCCCAACTCGGAGAGGTGATGTGAGACCATGGATGTGTGTGCCAAAGCTTGGCTTTGTGTCCCTGCACATATTAGCCAATCGTCTAAGTAGTTCAGGACCGTGACTCGTCTTTGGCGATGGGGAGCTAGCGCTGCACTTATTCACTTTATGAAAGTGCGAGGGTCGAACGAAAGGCCGAAGGGTAGAATGTCCAACTGAAAAATATGTTTTTCATAGGCAAATCTCTGGTATTTTCTGTGTGCTGGTAGTTTCAAGAACCTTGGTGTCCACATACGCACTATACACACACATTCAAATAGATGTAGTACTGTAGATATGTGGAAGTGGTGGAGTAGGGGCCTGAGGGCACACAGTGTGTTGTAGATATGTGGTAGTGGTGGAGTAGGGGCCTGTGGGCACACAGTGTGTTGTAGATATGTGGTAGTGGTGGAGTAGGGGCCTGAGGGCACACAGTGTGTTGTAGATATGTGGTAGTGGTGGAGTAGGGGCCTGAGGGCACACAGTGTGTTGTAGATATGTGGTAGTGGTGGAGTAGGGGCCTGAGGGCAGACAGTGTGTTGTAGATATGTGCTAGTGGTGGAGTAGGGGCCTGAGGGCACACAGTGTGTTGTAGATATGTGGTAGTGGTGGAGTATGGGCCTGAGGGCACACAGTGTGTTGTAGATATGTGGTAGTGGTGGAGTAGGGGCCTGAGGGCACACAGTGTGTTGTAGATATGTGGTAGTGGTGGAGTAGGGGCCTGAGGGCACACAGTGTGTTGTAGATATGTGGTAGTGGTGGAGTAGGGGCCTGAGGGCACACAGTGTGTTGTAGATATGTGGTAGTGGTGGAGTAGGGGCCTGAGGGCACACAGTGTGTTGTAGATATGTGGTAGTGGTGGAGTAGGGGCCTTAGGGCACACAGTGTGTTGTAGATATGTGGTAGTGGTGGAGTAGGGGCCTGAGGGCACACAGTGTGTTGTAGATATGTGGTAGTGGTGGAGTAGGGGCCTGAGGGCACACATTGTGTTGTAGATATGTGGTAGTGGTGGAGTAGGGGCCTGAGGGCACACAGTGTGCTGTAGATATGTGGTAGTGGTGGAGTAGGGGCCTGAGGGCACACAGTGTGTTGTAGATATGTGGTAGTGGTGGAGTAGGGGCCTGAGGGCACACAGTGTGTTGTAGATATGTGGTAGTGGTGGAGTAGGGGCCTGTGGGCACACAGTGTGCTGTAGATATGTGGTAGTGGTGGAGTAGGGGCCTGAGGGCACACAGTGTGTTGTAGATATGTGGTAGTGGTGGAGTAGGGGCCTGAGGGCACACAGTGTGTTGTAGATATGTGGTAGTGGTGGAGTAGGGGCCTGAGGGCACACAGTGTGTTGTGAAATATGTGAATGTATTGTAATGTTTTTTAAATGGTATAAACTGCCTTAATTTAGCTGGACCCCGGGAATAGGGCTACCAGGGAATAGGGCTACCAGAGAATAGGGCTACCAGAGAATAGGGCTACCAGGGAATAGGGCTACCAGAGAATAGGGCTACCAGGGAATAGGGCTACCAGAGAATAGGGCTACCAGGGAATAGGGCTACCAGAGAATAGGGCTACCAGGGAATAGGGCTACCAGGGAATAGGGCTACCAGGGAATAGGGCTACCAGGGAATAGGGCTACCAGGGAATAGGGCTACCAGGGAATAGAGCTACCAGGGAATAGGGCTACCAGGGAATAGAGCTACCAGGGAATAGGGCTACCAGGGAATAGGGCTACCAGGGAATAGAGCTACCAGGGAATAGAGCTACCAGGGAATAGGGCTACCAGGGAATAGGGCTACCAGGGAATAGGGCTACCAGGGAATAGGGCTACCAGGGAATAGGGCTACCAGGGAATAGAGCTACCAGGGAATAGGGCTACCAGGGAATAGAGCTACCAGGGAATAGGGCTACCAGGGAATAGGGCTACCAGGGAATAGAGCTACCAGGGAATAGGGCTACCAGGGAATAGGGCTACCAGGGAATAGGGCTACCAGGGAATAGAGCTACCAGGGAATAGGGCTACCAGGGAATAGGGCTACCAGAGAATAGGGCTACCAGGGAATAGGGCTACCAGGGAATAGGGCTACCAGGGAATAGAGCTACCAGGGAATAGGGCTACCAGGGAATAGGGCTACCAGGGAATAGGGCTACCAGGGAATAGGGCTACCAGGGAATAGTTCTGCAGTATGGGCTACCAGGGAATAGGGCTACCAGAGAATAGGGCTACCAGGGAATAGAGCAACCTGGGAATAGGGCTACCAGGGAATAGAGCTACCAGGGAATAGGGCTACCAGGGAATAGAGCTACCAGGGAATAGAGCTACCAGGGAATAGGGCTACCAGGGAAGAGCAGCTGCTGTATTGGCAGCAGTTAACAGGGGTCCATAATAAATACAAATCACCAACAAACTATCCAACATACCAAGAAAGTCGTGAAGAGGGCACGACAACGCCTTTTCCCCCTAAGGAGACTGAAAAGATTTGGCATGGGTCCCCAGATCCTCAAAAGGTTCTACAGCTGCACCATCGAGACCATCCTGACCAGTTGCATCACTACCTGGTATGGCAACTGCTCAGCATCCGACCGTAAGGTACTAGAGGGTACTGCGTACAGCCCAGTACTTCACTGGGGCCAAGTGTCCTGCCATCCAGGACCTATATACTAGGCGTCAGAGAAAGGAAAAAAAAGATATATTAAGCATCTCAATCACATAGAGTAAAGGGGAAGTTCCCATAGGTCGTTTGGCAGCCTCTTCCAAAAAAACTAAAGGAGATCAGGTGGACAGAGTGCCCTAACTTTAGCAGTAGGTTAAATCAGTGTTTTATTGTGTTTTTCTGTGTCATGATTCCGTTACTGGACAAAGCATCTGTATAGGATAGGCAGTTTCAAGGTACACTTAATACATTTCAATTCAATTTGATGGGAATTATGGAAAGATGTGATGGGCTTTAGAAAGAAAATGTAAGGATCTATTAACCATGTAACCTCATGTACTTTAAGCCTACTGTTTTACATGTGATATTCTGAGTAATCAAAACATTTGCGGTGAAATTAGGCCTAAGTGTTTTAAATTTGGCCTAGCACCATTACAAATGGATATTTAACCAGAGGACACTGCATCGATCCTAATGCTTATACTTACCTATTTGGTTCATGCATAGGCCTAGTCCTTGGTCTCATACTACTTTAGCCTAAAATTAAACTTAGGTTCCACGGTACCAGTGCCCCTGTATATAGCCTCGTTATTGTTATTGTGCTACTTTTTTTATTTAATTTTATTTGGTAAATATTTTCTTCTTCTTGAACTGCACTGTTGGTTAAAGGGCTTGTGAGTAAAGCATTTCACGGTAAAGTCTACACTTGTTGTATTCGGTGCAGTTTGATTTGATTTGACATGTGTGATGTGTGGTGTTGCATTGTTATCTTAAAGGAATGAACATGCATGTCAACATTTGGAGTTACCAAGTGTTACCGTTTGCCACGTGATCATCTTAAATACTTGGTGGGCGTTTGGTTTGTGGGAGGCATGAGTTGGTATTCAATTCGGTATCGGCTGGCTCGGCTGGGTCTTCAATGGCAAAAAGGAAAGAGGTTTATCTACCAGATGATAAAGGCAAATTGGTAAGGAACCTGTTGTTTATATACAGGATTCTATAGAGAAGCATTGGTGGATGAATCTTTTCCTCTGTGGCTTCATTCACATTGCTATTATCTTCTTCCTCAGAATGTCTGGGATCGGACACTTCAAATTGAGTTCCAACTGGTGTCTATTCCACAAGTCACCACCGACTTAGATGTTGAAATGCCTATTTACTCTGTTCCATCGCACTGCGCATTCCACTGTCTCATCGGCCCAGCCAGGCAATTTATAAACTTGATCTCCACTATAAAAAAAGCATCTAGACATTATCTCACCTTTGTTTTAGACTAGCGTTTAGTTTTCAACAGCGGAGAATTGTTTAAATCTGTCTGTCCGATATCTGCAACATTGTTTAAATACTAATGAACGTATTGGGAGTCGCGACGAGACAGAGAGACAGGCAGGCAGCTTTTCTCAGCCAGTCAAAAAAATCACGAATCAGCATAATTTGTATGGATATATACAAAGAAATGTCAAAGAGTTTAGCAAGGCCTATCCACAGTAGGCTACTAGCCGTGCCAAAGAGACTAGCAAGGCCTATCCGCAGTAGGCTACTAGCCCTGCCAAAGAGACTAGCAAGGCCTATACACAGTAGGTTACTAGCCCTGCCAAAGAGACTAGCAAGGCCTATACACAGTAGGCTACTAGCCCTGCCAAAGAGACTAGCAAGGCCTATCCACAGTAGGCTACTAGCCCTGCCAAAGAGACTAGCAAGGCCTATCCACAGTAGGCTACTAGCCGTGCCAAAGAGACTAGCAAGGCCTATCCACAGTAGGCTACTAGCCCTGCCTAAGAGACTAGCAAGGCCTATCCACAGTAGGCTACTAGCCCTGCCTAAGAGACTAGCAAGGCCTATCCACAGTAGGCTACTAGCCGTGCCAAAGAGACTAGCAAGGCCTATCCACAGTAGGCTACTAGCCCTGCCTAAGAGACTAGCAAGGCCTATCCACAGTAGGCTACTAGCCGTGCCAAAGAGACTAGCAAGGCCTATCCGCAGTAGGCTACTAGCCATGCCAAAGAGACTAGCAAGGCCTATCTACAGTAGGCTACTAGCCGTGCCAAAGAGACTAGCAAGGCCTATCCACAGTAGGCTACTAGCCGTGCCAAAGAGACTAGCAAGGCCTATCCGCAGTAGGCTACTAGCCATGCCAAAGAGACTAGCAAGGCCTATCCACAGTAGGCTACTAGCCGTGCCAAAGAGACTAGCAAGGCCTATCCGCAGTAGGCTACTAGCCGTGCCAAAGAGACTAGCAAGTCCTAGTCACGTCATGCAATGCACAGCTCACCATCCAACTCTGCACTCACGCACGCTGGTTTGGTGCTTGTTCCCTGGCCAATGTAGTTACCAAAATAATACAACAATTACAATATAATATTTTGAACAATGTACCTGATAGAAACAGCACAAAATGCAATGTCATGCAATGCACGGCTCACCATCCAACTCTGCACTCACACACTGTACAAATTATATGAACCCCCCCACCAGACACAGTAAGTTACTAGCTGGTATTAGCTGGAATTCTGTACAACAAAAATGCATAACAAATATGCACCAAAAAACGCTGCATCTTATGTGTTGTATAACGGGATTCTTCCTGGGAAGGAGAGGCGGACCAAAATGCAGCGTGGTTATTATTCATGGTTCTTTAATAACGAAACTATACATGAATAAACTACTAAACCAGAAACGTGAAAACCCGAAACAGTCCCGTGTGGTACAAATACTGACACAGAACACAACCACCCACAAAACCCAACACAAAACAGGCTAACTAAATATGCCTCCCAATCAGAGACAATGACTAGAATGCCCACTCAGATCACACCATGACCAAACAAAACATAGAAACATACAAAGCAAACTATGGTCAGGTGTGACATGTTGTGTTCTCATAATATTTGCAAACAAATTTATATAAATTGTACATTTAAATCATCACTTGGGAGTTTAAAAATCACTTTTGACGTACAGTGCATTGCAGCCAACAACTTACTGCTGGTTTGGTGCTTGTTCACTGGGACGATTCTAACTGGAACATCCTCCCTCGTAAGCAAGCTACGCAAACCAGCCAATAAGATGCCATGTTGAGTAAGTGAAGGCAAGACAAACTCAAACCAAAAACCCATTGAATTAACAATAAAGTGGCAAGGGGAATCACCAATATAACCCTGTTACACTAGCAAGTCCTATCCACAGTAGGCTACTAGTCCTGCCTAAGAGACTAGCAAGTCCTATCCACAGTAGGCTACTAGCCCTGCCTAAGAGACTAGCAAGTCCTATCCACAGTAGGCTACTAGCCCTGCCTAAGAGACTAGCAAGTCCTATCCACAGTAGGCTACGAGCCCTGCCTAAGAGACTAGCAAGGCCTATCCACAGTAGGCTACTAGCCCTGCCTAAGAGACTAGCTAGGCCTGTCCACAGTAGGCTACTAGCCCTGCCAAAGAGACGAGCAAGGCCTATACACAGTGGGCTACTAGCCCTGCCAAAGAGACGAGCAAGTCCTATCCACAGTAGGCTACTAGCCCTGCCAAAGGGACTAGCAAGTCCTATCCACAGTAGGCTACTAGCCCTGCCAAAGGGACTAGCAAGTCCTATCCACAGTAGGCTACTAGCCCTGCCAAAGAGACTAGCAAGGTCTATCCACAGTAGGCTACTAGCCCTGCCAAAGAGACTAGCAAGTCCTATCTGCAGAAGGCTACTAGCCCTGCCAAAGAGACTAGCAAGGTATGTCCACAGTAGACTACTAGCCCTGCCAAAGAGAATAGCAAGGCCTATCCACAGTGGGCTACTAGCCCTGCCTAAGAGACTAGCAAGGCCTATCCACAGTAGGCTACTAGCCCTGCCAAAGAGACTAGCAAGGCCTATACACAGTAGGCTACTAGCCCTGCCAAAGAGACTAGCAAGGCCTATACACAGTAGGCTACTAGCCCTGCCAAAGAGACTAGCAAGGCCTATCCACAGTAGGCTACTAGCCCTGCCAAAGAGACTAGCAAGGCCTATCCTGTAGCCCTGCATTGATTGGAAGAGAGTTTGTTATTATGTTGTGTGACATGACAAAGTGTTCACATTGAGGAATGTGTCCCAAATGGTACCCTATATAGTGGGAGGGTCTAAAGTAGTGCACTCTGCAGGGAATAGGGTACCCTTTGGGACACAGTAAAACAGAGTGCACTACTTATTGATTTTAGTCAGCTCTTGTCATACTATTGTCCCTGTAGCTACACATGTTACACCCTGGCCGAGACTAAACTCAGTACCAGTACCAGACATCCGACCACACCACTATGGGTTTACACTAAGAGCAGAGGAGCTTTGGATACACAGCTTCTTTCAGTGCAGGGAAAACATTTATATTTCATCTTTCATCATCACCATTATTTCCAGGGAATAGAGCTACCAGGGAATAGAGCTACCAGGGAATAGAGCTACCAGGGAATAGAGCTACCAGGGAATAGAGCTACCAGGGAATAGAGCTACCAGGGAATAGAGCTACCAGGGAATAGAGCTACCAGGGAATAGGGCTACCAGAGAATAGGGATACCAGGGAATAGGGCTACCAGTGAAAGGTCTACAACGGAATAGGGCTACCAGGGAATAGAGATACCAGGGAATAGGGCTACCAGGGAATATAGCTACCAGGGAATAGAGCTACTAGGGAAAAAGTATCCTATGGATTAGGGCTACCAGGCAATAGAGCTACCAGGGAAAAGGTAAACTAGGGAATAGAGCTACCAGGGAAAAGGTCTACAACGGAATAGGGCTACCAGGGAATAGAGCTACCAGGGAATAGAGCTACCAGGGAATAGGGCTACCAGGGAATAGAACTACCAGGGAAAAGGGCTACCAGGGAATAGGTCTACAGTATAGGCTACCAGGGAATAGAGTTACCAGGGAATAGGGCCACCAGGGAATAGGTCTACAGTATGGGCTACCAGGGAATAGGGCTACCAGGAAATAGGGCCACCAGGGAATAGGGCTACCAGGGAAAAGGCCTGCAGTATGGGCTACCAGGGAATTGAGCTACCAGGGAATAGTTCTGCAGTATGGGCTACCAGGGAATAGGCCAACTGGGAAATGGGACACCAGGGAATAGTTCTGCAGTATGGGCTACCAGGGAATAGGGCTACCAGGGAATAGGGCTACCAGGGAATAGCTCTACAGTATGGGCAACCAGGGAATTGTTCTGCAGTATGGTCTACCAGGGATTAGGCCAACCGGGAAATGGGCCACCAGGGAATAGTTCTGCAGTATGGGCTACCAGGGAATAGGGCTACAGTATGGGCTACCAGGGAATAGTTCTGCAGTATGGGCTACCAGGGAATAGGGCTACCAGAGAATAGGGCTACCAGGGAATAGAGCAACCTGGGAATAGAGCTACCAGGGAATAGAGTTACCAGGGAATAGGGCTACCAGGGAATAGAGCTACCAGGGAATAGGGCTACCAGGGAATAGAGCTACCAGGGAATAGGGCTACCAGGGAATAGAGCTACCAGGGAATAGAGCTACCAGGGAATAGGGCTACCAGGGAATAGAGCTACAGTATGGGCTACCAGGGAATAGAGCTACAGTATGGGCTACCAGGGAATAGGGCTACCAGGGAATATAGCTACCAGGGAATAGAGTTACCAGGGAATAGGGCTACCAGGGAATAGAGCTACCAGGGAATAGGGCTACCAGGGAATAGAGCTACCAGGGAATAGGGCTACCAGGGAATAGAGCTACCAGGGAATAGAGCTACCAGGGAATAGGGCTACCAGGGAATAGAGCTACAGTATGGGCTACCAGGGAATAGAGCTACAGTATGGGCTACCAGGGAATAGGGCTACCAGGGAATATAGCTACCAGGGAATAGAGCTACCAGGGAATAGAGCTACCAGGGAATAGAGATACCAGGGAATAGAGCTACGAGGGAATAGAGCTACAGTATGGGCTACCATGGAGACAGGGTTGTTAAAACAATAGTGGATCTTATCTGTACTTTGCTCTCTGGTGATGAGAGGATTGAACATGTGTTGTTGACGTTTGAGAGAGAGAGAGAGTGGAAACTGAGCTGCACTTCCTAATCTCCTGCCAAATGTATGACCATATTAGAGACACATATTTCCCTCAGATTACACAGACCCACAAAGAATTCAAAAGCAAATCCAATTTTGATAAACTCCCATATCTACTGGGTGAAATACCACAGTGTCCCGTCACAGCAGCAAGATTTGTGACCTGTTGTCACAAGAAAATGGCAACCAGTGAAGAACAAACACCATTGTAAATACAACCCATATTTATGTTTATTTATTTTCCCTTTTGTACTTTAACTATTTGCACATCATTACAACACTGTATATAGACGTAATGTGACATTTGAAATACCTTTTTTCTTTTGGAATTTTTGTGAGTCTAATGTTTACTGTACATTTTTTATTGTTTCTTTCACTTTTGTTTATTATCTATTTAACTTGCCTTGACAATGTAAACATTCTGTATGTTTCCAATGCCAATAAAGCCCCTTAAGTTGAAATTGAATTGAGAGAGAGAGAGAGAGAGAGACTAACCAGCTAAGTGAGTGAAAAGAGGGAGGGAGGGAGGGAGCGAAGGAGGGAGGGAGGTGTGAGAAAGTGTGAAAACAGACGGAGGGAAGGAGGGAGCGAAGGAGGGCGGGAGGGAGGTGTGAGAAAGTGTGAAAACAGAGGGAGGGAGGGAGGGAGGCATGTCAGTTTGGTGAGAGGAGTGAAAGTAGCCAAGGCTCAACTCAGTCCTCCAACAACACCAGGCTGCTATAGAGCACTCAGTCTTTCTCTCTCTACCCCTGCATTTTTCAGACACCCCATCCTCTCTTCCATTCTTCATCCTCTCCTTCCTTCCTCTTTCGATGGCTTGGTGACCTCTGGTCTGCTTGTCACTTCCTGAGCCCTTTGACCTTTAACCCCAGGGAGTGCCAGCAATTCCTCAGGACAAGATGCCCCTGACCCTCCCCGGTCTCCCTCGTCTCCCTCGTCGTCTCCCCCGCCTCCCGTCTCTTCCCAGGCTGCATGGTGTGCCCATGCCCCATCTGCCCATTCCGCCTGGCCTCTGCCAGGGGCCTCGGAGGCTGCTGCTGGACTGCACCGCTATCCTGGACCATCTCCCGATCTCAGGTAGGTACCCTCTGCCAGGGGCCTCGGAGGCTGCTGCTGGACTGCACCTCTATCCTGGACCATCTCCCGATCTCAGGTAGGTACCCTCTGCCAGGGGCCTCGGAGGCTGCTGCTGGACTGCACCTCTATCCTGGACCATCTCCCGGTCTCAGGTAGGTACCCTCTGCCAGGGGCCTCGGAGGCTGCTGCTGGACTGCACCTCTGTCCTGGACCATCTCCCGGGCTCAGGTAGGTACCCTCTGCCAGGGGCCTCGGAGGTTGCTGCTGGACTGCACCTCTGTCCTGGACCATCTCCCGGTCTCAGGTAGGTACCCTCTGCCAGGGGCCTCGGAGGCTGCTGCTGGACTGCACCTCTGTCCTGGACCATCTCCCGGTCTCAGGTAGGTACCCTCTGCCAGGGGCCTCGGAGGCTGCTGCTGGACTGCACCTCTGTCCTGGACCATCTCCCGGTCTCAGGTAGGTACCCTCTGCCAGGGGCCTCGGAGGCTGCTGCTGGACTGCACCTCTGTCCTGGACCATCTCCCGATCACAGGTAGGTACCCTCTGCCAGGGGCCTCGGAGGCTGCTGGACTGCACCTCTGTCCTGGACCATCTCCCGATCTCAGGTAGGTACCCTCTGACCTCTCACCTCCCACAGGACCATCTCCCGGTCTCAGGTAGGTACCCTCTGACCTCTCACCTCCCACAGGACCATCTCCCGGTCTCAGGTAGGTACCCTCTGACCTCTCACCTCCCACAGGACCATCTCCCGGTCTCAGGTAGGTACCCTCTGACCTCTCACCTCCCACAGGACCATCTCCCGGTCTCAGGTAGGTACCCTCTGACCTCTCACCTCTCACAGGACCATCTCCCTGTTTCAGGTAGGTACCCTCTGACCTCTCACCTCTCACAGGACCATCTCCCGGTCTCAAGTAGGTACCCTCTGACCCCTCACCTCCCACAGGACCATCTCCCTGTTTCAGGTAGGTACCCTCTGACCTCTCACCTCTCACACGACCATTTCCCGGTCTCAGGTAGGTACCCTCTGACCCCTCACCTCCCACAGGACCATCTCCCTGTTTCAGGTAGGTACCCTCTGACCTCTCACCTCTCACACGACCATTTCCCGGTCTCAGGTAGGTACCCTCTGACCCCTCACCTCCCACAGGACCATCTCCCTGTTTCAGGTAGGTACCCTCTGACCCCTCACCTCCCACTTGGTACAGACATCATTACAACATCTAGTGTTGATTTACATTTGATTGAGTTGTCAACTACAGTAATTCAATGAGAAATCAAGAATTGTTTGAACGGGCCTCCCGGGTGGCGCAGTGGTTAAGGGCGCCAGCTGTGCCATCAGAGACTCTGGGTTCGCGCCCAGGCTCTGTCGTAACCGGCCGTGACCGGGAGGTCTGTGGGGCGACGCACAATTGGCCTAGCGTCGTCCGGGTTAGGGAGGGCTTGGTCGGTAGGGATGTCCTTGTCTCATTGCGCACCAGCGACTCCTGTGGCGGGCCGGGCGCAGTGCACGCTAACCAAGGTGGCCATGTGCACGGTGTTTCCTCCGACACATTGGTGCGGCTGGCTTCCGGGTTGGATGCGCGCTGTGTTAAGAAGCAGTATGGCTTGGTTGGGTTGTGTATCGGAGGACGCATGACTTTCAACCTTCGTCTCTCCTGAGCCCGTATGGGAGTTGTAGCGATGAGACAAGACAGTAGCTACTAAACAATTGGAGACAAAGAAATTTGGGAGAAAAAGTAATAATAATAATAAAAAATGTAAAAATGTTTGAACCATGTCACTGGATTAAAGGGTAAAAGTTGATTGACTCCTTTATGTTGATTACTTTTTTTGCAAATTCCACGTTAATTTAACATCATCACATAGATTTGTTGTTGTTGTTTATGTTGAAATGAAGTGGAAACAACATTGATTCAACCTGTTTGTGGCCCAATAGGCCACAGGTAGGAACCTTCTGACCTTTAACCTAATCTCAAATCCAAATCAAATGTTATTTGTCACATAAACGTGTTTAGCATCATTACACAGCTTTATTACCCATACAATACACGACTGTTGGGTGTCATATGAGATGTATAATGTGAAAAGGGGAGTAGAGAGAGAGGCAGGTAGATTTTCATCATATACTTCTTCAATTTCACCCTTATTTCAATAGTATGTCTTTGTGAGTTGTTGTAGACTGTTAGGTTGTCTAGTTGTTGGTGTATTTGGACTGTTAGGTTGTCTAGTTGTTGCTGTATGTAGACTGTCAGGTTGTTGCTGTATGTAGACTGTTAGGTTGTCTAGTTGTTGCAGTGTTTGGACTGTTAGGTTGTCTAGTTGTTGCTGTGTTTGGACTGTTAGGTTGTCTAGTTGTTGCTGTGTTTGGACTGTTAGGTTGTCTAGTTGTTGCTGTATGTGGACTGTTAGGTTGTCTAGTTGTTGCTGTATGTGGACTGTTAGGTTGTCTAGTTGTTGCTGTATGTAGACTGTTAGGTTGTCTAGTTGTTGCTATATGTGGACTGTTAGGTTGTCTAGTTGTTGCTATATGTGGACTGTTAGGTTGTCTAGTTGTTGCTATATGTGGACTGTTAGGTTGTCTAGTTGTTGCTGTATGTAGACTGTTAGGTTGTCTAGTTGTTGCTATATGTGGACTGTTAGGTTGTCTAGTTGTTGCTATATGTGGACTGTTAGGTTGTCTAGTTGTTGCTGTATGTAGACTGTTAGGTTATCTAGTTGTTGCTATATGTGGACTGTTAGGTTGTCTAGTTGTTGCTGTATGTAGACTGTTAGGTTGTCTAGTTGTTGCTATATGTGGACTGTTAGGTTGTCTAGTTGTTGCTGTATGTAGACTGTTAGGTTGTCTAGTTGTTGCTATATGTGGACTGTTAGGTTGTCTAGTTGTTGCTGTATGTGGACTGTTAGGTTGTCTAGTTGTTGCTATATGTGGACTGTTAGGTTGTCTAGTTGTTGCTATATGTGGACTGTTGGGTTGTCTAGTTGTTGCTGTATGTGGACTGTTAGGTTGTCTAGTTGTTGCTGTATGTGGACTGTTAGGTTGTCTAGTTGTTTCTGTGTTATTAAAGTGCTGTCCTGTGAGTGGAGTTGAAGCAGATTACCTCTGACTGAGCTGCTTCACATGGAAGGGATCTTTAGGCCAGATCCCTGTGGTATGCAGCCAACAACTCCCACACAGATCTCTGGCACAACTGGCTGAAATTGGCCTAATTTTACACAACAACATGGAAGCCTTGGTGATCTTTTAACTGGGTACAGTAGGTGTGTCCGGGACACAAATGGTAGAACATCCCCTTAGAGGCGGTCTGGAAAAGGCTGTGGGATGAGGTTACTGTGATGCTGTGGATGAGGTTACTGTGATGTGATGCTGTGGATGAGGTTACTGTGATGCTGTTGATGAGGATACTGTGATGCTGTGGATGAGGATACTATGATGCTGTGGAGGAGGTTACTGTGATGCTGTGGATGAGGTTACTGTGATGCTGTGGGTGAGGTTACTGTGATGCTGTGGATTAGGTTACTGTGATGCTGTGGATGAGGTTACTGTGATGCTGTGGATGAGGTTACTGTGATGCTGTGGATGAGGATACTGTGATGCTGTGAATGATGATACTCTGATGCTGTGGATGAGGATACTGTGATTATGTGGATGATGTTACTGTGATGCTGTGGATGAGGATGTTATAGTGTGTGTGGATGAGGATGCTGTGGATGATGTTGATGAGGATACTGTGATGGTGGTGCTTGCACCCTCCTGTACTTCCTGTTCACCCTTGACTGTGTGACCACACACGCCTCCAACTCAATCATCAAATGTGCAGACAACACAACAGTAGTAGGCCTGATTAGCAACAATGCCGAGACGGCCTACAGGGAGGAGGTGAGGGCCCTGTGAGTGTGGTTCCAGGAAAAAAACCTCTCACTCAACATCAACAAAACAAAGGAGCTTATCGTGGACTTTAGGAAACAGCAGTGGGAGCACCCCCCCATCAACATCGACGGGACAGCAGTGGAGAAGGTGGAAAGCTTCAATTTTCGCGCCGTATACATCCCTGACAAACTGAAAAGGTCCACCCACATCGACAGTGTGGTGAAGAAGGCACAACATCCCCTCTTCAACCTCAGGAGGCTGAATACATTTGGCTTGGCACCTAAAACCCTCACAAACCTTTACAGATGCAAAATTGAGAGCATCCTATCGGGCTGTACTGGGCTGTATCACTGCACCGCCCGGAACCGCAGGTCTCTCCAGAGGGTGGTGCGGTCTGCCCAACACATCACCGGGGGCAAACTACCTGCCCTCCAGGACACCTACACCACCCGATGTCACAGGAAGGCCAAAAAGATCATCAAGGACAACAACCACCCGAGTCAATGCCTGTCATCCAGAAGGTGAGGTCAGTACAGGTGCATCAAAACAGAGAGACTGAAAAACAGCTTCTATCTCAAGGCCATCAGACTGTTAAACAGCCATCAGTAGCACATTAGAGGCTGCTGTTCCATATATACATGGACTTGAAATCACTGGCCACTTTAATAATGGAACACCAGTCACTTTCATAATGTTTACATATTTTGCATTACTCATCTCATATGTTTTCTCTGTATTCTACTCTACTGTATTTTAGTATTTTCCACTCATCCAAATATTTCTATGTTCTTAATTCCATTCATTTACTTTAGATGTGTGTTATATACATATATATATATATATATATATATATATATATATATGTGTGTGTGTGTGTATACTGTGTGTAATGTTGTGAAATTGTTAGATATTACTTGTTAGATATTACTTGTTAGATATTACTTGAAACACAAGCGTTTTTCTACACCCACAATAACATCTGCTAAACATGTAAATGTGACCATTTGATTTGATTTTGTGCTATTTGTGGATGAGAACATTTATTAATCAGTGTAATACTCAGTTCTGAGGACAGGAACAGGGGGAGGGAGGACTGGGGTGAGGGAGGACTGGGGTGAGGGAGGACTGGGGGAGGGAGGACTGGGGGAGGGAGGACTGGGGGGGAGGGAGGACTGGGGGGAGGGAGGACTGGGGGAGGGAGGACTGGGGGAGGGAGGACTGGGGGGAGGGAGGACTGGGGGGAGGGAGGACTGGGGGAGGGAGGACTGTGGGAGCGAGGACTGGGGGAGGGAGGACTGGGGGAGGGAGGACTGGGGGGAAGGAGGACTGGGGGAGGGAGGACTGGGGGGAAGGAGGACTGGGGGAGGGAGGACTGGGGGAGGGAGGACTGGGGGGGAGAGGGGACTGGGGGAGGGAGGACTGGGGGAGGGCGACTGGGGGAGGGAGGACTGGGGGGAGGGAGAACTGGGGGAGGGAGAACTGGGGGAGGGAGGACTGGGGGAGGGAGGGATGACTGGGGGAGGGAGGTATGACATGGGGGAGGGAGGGATGGGGAGGGAGGTCTGGGGGGAGACAGTGATGAAAGTACAGCTACGCCAATTGATTTTCTTTCTGTTTTTTTCTGTCACGTTATCTCTTCCTCGCTCTCTCTCTCTCTCTCTGTCTCTCTCTCTCTCTCTCTCTGTCTCTCTCTCTCTAAAGCACCTGCTCACTCCAGCACAGTCTCTCTCTGTCTCTCTCTCTCTAATGCACCTGCTCACTCCAGCACAGTCTCTCTCTGTTTCTCTGTCTCTCTCTCTCTCTCTCTAATGCGCCTGCTCACTCCAGCACAGTCTCTCTCTGTCTCTCTGTCTCTCTCTCTCTCTCTAATGCGCCTGCTCACTCCAGCACAGTCTCTCTCTGTCTCTCTCTCTCTAATGCGCCTGCTCACTCCAGCACAGTCTCTCTCTGTCTCTCTGTCTCTCTCTCTCTCTAATGCGCCTGCTCACTCCAGCACGGTCTCTGTCTCTGCTACCTCTGTAACTGCGCATGCATGAATGAAGAGTGGGGCGTGTGTTCTGTGCTGCGAGGATTAACATCACAGAGTACGGGGTATGTCTGGCTCTCTGAGGGGGTGTGTGTGTACCAGTGTGTGTGTACCAGTGTGTGTGTGTGTGCACAAGCATTGTTCTCAAGCTCAGTGCTTCTGCAGCCAAGGTCATAGGAGCCTGGTCACATGCACAGTGTGTGAGAGAGAGGCAGCGAGGCAGCGAACGAGAGCGAGTGAGTGTGAAGAGTAAAGTCTCTCTCCGTGTGAAAAGCAGGGGGTGGGGACCTCATCAATTCATCCATTCATGTACGGTAAGGATGCTGTTTGTGTGCACGTGTGTGTATGTATGTGTGTGTGTTTGTGTGTGTGTGTGTGTGTGTGTGTGTGGAGTTTTGTTTTCCTCTGTTTCCTCTTTTCCTCTTTGCTCGACATGTCTAGTTGTAGGAGTCTGTCTAGTTGGTGTCAACAGCAGGTGTTTTTGTCTGTGTGCTTTTGCATCGTGTGTGTGTGTCTGTGCGCTCTGGGCTTTCTTTCACTGTCATGGGAACGTGATGCTGAAGCAACAGATTGTGTGTGAATGGATTAGCTATTGTACGTCTCACTGAAGCTAACTACTGTACACACACTGAGCAGATGTTTGAACAAAACGTTATCACAGCGTGTTTGGTTAAGTCTATGCTTTGTGTTGTTACCCTTCATCTTAACACACACACACGCGCGCACGCGCACGCACACACACACACACACACACACATGTGCACACGCACGCGCACGCACACACACACACGCACGCACGCACACACACACACACACACACACACACACACACACACACACACACACACACACACACACACACACATATGAATGAAATGAAGCCACTGATCAATCGATTGGTCGGTCTGCTGGGTCGTTTATATCATCAGTCTTGAGTTTCTTCCCTGTCTCATTGGATCGGAGGAGAGAATGATTGACAAGTGTTGTGTTCCTGTGATTGACATGCAGCATAGGGAGCAGTCTGGAAACAAGCCTTACTAAACCCTACTGTGTGGAAGGATTACTGAGCAGTGCTGCGATCGTTAGAACGAAGGGTTGTAAATCAGATATTACTGAGCTCTGTTTCCCTGTTCTCTGTCTGTCTCACTATAATCCTGACACCTGGCTTCTCCCTACATTCTACATTTACAAGAGAGGGGAGAAGGGAGAGAGAGAGAGAGAGAGGGGAGAGGGTTAGAGAGAGAGAGAGAGAGAGAGAGAGAGAGGGGGAGAGGGTTAGAGAGAGAGAGAGAGAGACAGAGGAGAGAGGTTGAGAGGGGAGAGGGTTTAAGAGAGAGAGAGAGAGACATAGAGAGAGAGAGAGAGGGTGAAGAGGGTTAGAGAGAGAGAGAGAGAGAGACAGAAGAGAGAGAGAGAGAGAAGAGAGAGAGAGAGCACAACTGAATGCATTCACCGAAATACATGACTACATGACTACATGACCCCTAACCACCATGCACTACATGACCCCGACCCATGACTCATGACTACATGACCCACCATGACTACATGACTACATGACCATACTACATGACTACATACCATGCCATGACCCATGACTATGACCACATGACTACATGACCACATGACCTACATGACTACATGACCACATGACTACATGACCACATGACTACATGACTACATGACCACATGACTACATGACCACGATGACTACATGACCACCATGACTACATGACCACAGTGACTACATGACTACATGACCACATGACTACATGACCACATGACTACATGACTACATGACCACATGACCACATGACTACATGACCACATGACTACATGACCACATGACTACATGACTACATGAACACATGACTACATGACTACATGACTACATGACCACATGACTACATGACTACATGACTAACATGAACACATGAACCACATGACTACATGACTACATGAACACATGACCACATGACCACATGACTACATGACTACATGACCACATGACTACATGACCACATGACTACATGACTACATGACCGCTCATCGAACATCTCATTCCAAAATCATGGGCATTAATATGGAGTTGGTCCCCCCATTGCTGCTACAACAGCCTCCACTCTTCTGGGAAGGCTTTCCACTAGATGTTGGAACATCGCTGCGGGGACTTGCTTTCGTTCAGCCACAAGAGCATTAGTGAGGTCGGCACTGATGTTGGGCGAGGAAAGGGCCTTCCCCAAAATTTGATGAACTGACTTGTTGGAAATGCGGCATCATATGATGATGCCACGTCGAAAGTGACTGAGCTCTTCATTAAGGCCATTCTACTGCCAATATTTTCCTATGGAGATTGCATGGCTGTCTGCTCGATTTTATATGTCAACAACCGGCTGAAATACCTTTGTTTATATAGTGTATGTCTTCTGAATTGAAACCCCTCTAAATCAGAGAGAGGGGCCTTAATCAACGTCAACATCATCAGCTCCCTGGAGTAGTTGTTTTTATGGGAATAACTGCCGAGGCTCAAGGGCAGTACGGCAGAATTGGGGGGGGTGAGACAGAGAGAGAGAGGGAGGGAGGGAGGGAGGGAGAGAGAGGGAGGGAGGGAGAGAGAGAGAGAGGGGAAAAAAGAGACAGAGAGAGAGAGAGAGAGAGAGAGAGAGAGAGAGAGAGAGAGAGAGAGAGAGAGAGGAGGGAGGGAGGGAGAGAGAGAGAGAGAGAGAGAGAGAGAGAGAGAGAGAGAGAGAGAGAGAGGGAGGGAGAGAGAGAGGGATGGAGGGAGAGAGAGAGGGATGGAGGGAGAGAGAGAGAGAGAGAGAGAGAGAGAGGGATGGAGGGAGAGAGAGCTACACCCCACACACAACATTAGTTCCTGCTACACCCTACACACAACATTAGTTCCTGCTACACCCCACACACAACATTAGTTCCTGCTACACTCCACACAACATTAGTTCCTGCTACACTCCACACACAACATTAGTTCCTGCTACACCCCACACACAACATTAGTTCCTGCTACAGCCCACACACAACATTAGTTCCTGCTACAGCCCACACACAACATTAGTTCCTGCTACACTCCACACACTTCCGGCGCCGACAGAGATGGCCGCCTCGCTTCGCGTTCCTAGGAAACTATGCAGTTTTTTGTTTTTACGTGTTATTTCTTATACTAGTACCCCAGGTCATCTTAGGTTTCATCACATACAGCCGAGAAGAACTACTGAATATAAGATCAGCGTCAACTCACCACCAGTACGACCAAGAATATGTTTTTCGCGATGCGGATCCTGTGTTCTGCCTTACAACCAGTGCCACGGGATGGTTCCCATGCAGCGACCCAAAAAAACGACTCAGAAAAAGAGGGAAACGAAGCGGTCTTCTGGTCAGACTCCGGAGACGGGCACATCGTGCACCACTCCCTAGCATTCTTCTTGCCAATGTCCAGTCTCTTGACAACAAGGTTGATGAAATCCGAGCAAGGGTAGCATTCCAGAGGGACATCAGAGACTGTAACGTTCTCTGCTTCACGGAAACGTGGCTCACTGGAGAGACGCAATCCGAAGCGGTGCAGCCAGCGGGTTTCTCCACGCATCGCGCGGACAGAAACGAACATCTTTCTGGTAAGAAGAGGGGCGGGGGCGTATGCCTTATGGCCAACGTGACATGGTGTGATGAAAGAAACATACAGGAACTCAAATCCTTCTGTTCACCTGATTTAGAATTCCTCACAATCAAATGTAGACCGCATTATCTACCAAGAGAATTCTCTTCGATTATAATCACAGCCGTATATATCCCCCCCCAAGCAGACACATCGATGGCTCTGAACGAACTTTATTTAACTCTCTGCAAACTGGAAACGATTTATCCGGAGGCTGCATTCATTGTAGCTGGGGATTTTAACAAGGCTAATCTGAAAACAAGACTCCCTAAATTTTATCAGCATATCGATTGCGCAACCAGGGGTGGAAAGACCCTGGATCATTGTTACTCTAACTTCCGCGACGCATATAAGGCCCTGCCCCGCCCCCCTTTCGGAAAAGCTGACCACGACTCCATTTTGTTGATCCCTGCCTACAGACAGAAACTAAAACAAGAAGCTCCCACGCTGAGGTCTGTCCAACGCTGGTCCGACCAAGCTGACTCCACACTCCAAGACTGCTTCCATCACGTGGACTGGGAGATGTTTCGTATTGCGTCAGCCAACAACATTGACGAATACGCTGATTCGGTGTGCGAGTTCATTAGAACGTGCGCTGAAGATGTCGTTCCCATAGCAACGATTAAAACATTCCCCACCAGAAACCGTGGATTGATGGCAGCATTCGTGTGGAACTGAAGGCGCGAACCACTGCTTTTAATCAGGGCAAGGTGTCTGGTAACATGACTGAATACAAACAGTGCAGCTATTCCCTCCGCAAGGCTATCAAACAAGCTAAGCGCCAGTACAGAGACAAAGTAGAATCTCAATTCAATGGCTCAGACACAAGAGGCATGTGGCAGGGTCTACAGTCAATCACGGACTACAGGAAGAAACCCAGCCCAGTCACGGACCAGGATGTCTTGCTCCCAGGCAGACTAAACAACTTTTTTGCCCGCTTTGAGGACAATACAGTGCCACTGACACGGCCTGCAACGAAAACATGCGGTCTCTCCTTCACTGCAGCCGAAGTGAGTAAGACATTTAAACGTGTTAACCCTCGCAAGGCTGCAGGCCCAGACGGCATCCCCAGCCGCGCCCTCAGAGCATGCGCAGACCAGCTGGCCGGTGTGTTTACGGACATATTCAACCAATCCCTATACCAGTCTGCTGTTCCCACATGCTTCAAGAGGGCCACCATTGTTCCTGTTCCCAAGAAAGCTAAGGTAACTGAGCTAAACGACTACCGCCCCGTAGCACTCACATCCGTCATCATGAAGTGCTTTGAGAGACTAGTCAAGGACCATATCACCTCCACCCTACCTGACACCCTTGACCCACTCCAATTTGCTTACCGCCCAAATAGGTCCACAGACGATGCAATCTCAACCACACTGCACACTGCCCTAACCCATCTGGACAAGAGGAATACCTATGTGAGAATGCTGTTCATCGACTACAGCTCGGCATTCAACACCATAGTACCCTCCAAGCTCGTCATCAAGCTCGAGACCCTGGGTCTCGACCCCGCCCTGTGCAACTGGGTACTGGACTTCCTGACGGGCCGCCCCCAGGTGGTGAGGGTAGGCAACAACATCTCCTCCCCGCTGATCCTCAACACTGGGGCCCCACAAGGGTGCGTTCTGAGCCCTCTCCTGTACTCCCTGTTCACCCACGACTGCGTGGCCACGCACGCCTCCAACTCAATCATCAAGTTTGCGGACGACACAACAGTGGTAGGCTTGATTACCAACAACGACGAGACGGCCTACAGGGAGGAGGTGAGGGCCCTCGGAGTGTGGTGTCAGGAAAATAACCTCACACTCAACGTCAACAAAACTAAGGAGATGATTGTGGACTTCAGGAAACAGCAGAGGGAACACCCCCCCATCCACATCGATGGAACAGTAGTGGAGAGGGTAGCAAGTTTTAAGTTCCTCGGCATACACATCACAGACAAACTGAATTGGTCCACTCACACAGACAGCATCGTGAGGAAGGCGCAGCAGCGCCTCTTCAACCTCAGGAGGCTGAAGAAATTCGGCTTGTCACCAAAAGCACTCACAAACTTCTACAGATGCACAATCGAGAGCATCCTGGCGGGCTGTATCACCGCCTGGTATGGCAACTGCACCGCCCTCAACCGTAAGGCTCTCCAGAGGGTAGTGAGGTCTGCACAACGCATCACCGGGGGCAAACTACCTGCCCTCCAGGACACCTACACCACCCGATGCTACAGGAAGGCCATAAAGATCATCAAGGACATCAACCACCCGAGCCACTGCCTGTTCACCCCGCTGTCATCCAGAAGGCGAGGTCAGTACAGGTGCATCAAAGCTGGGACCGAGAGACTGAAAAACAGCTTCTATCTCAAGGCCATCAGGCTGTTAAACAGCCACCACTAACATTGAGTGGCTACTGCCAACACACTGTCAATGCCACTGACTCTACGCCAGCCACTTTAATCATGGGAATTGATGGGAAATGATGTAAATATATCACTAGCCACTTTAAACAATGCTACCTTATATAATGTTACTTACCCTACATTATTCATCTCATATGCATACGTAGATACTGTACTCTATATCATTGACTGCATCCTTATGTAATACATGTATCACTAGCCACTTTAACTATGCCACTTGGTTTACATACTCATCTCATATGTATATACTGTACTCGATATCATCTACTGTATCTTGCCTATGCTGCTCTGTACCATCACTCATTCATATATCCTTATGTACATATTCTTTATCCCCTTACATTGTGTATAAGACAGTAGTTTTTTTGGGAATTGTTAGTTAGATTACTTGTTCGTTATTACTGCATTGTCGGAACTAGAAGCACAAGCATTTCGCTACACTCGCATTAACATCTGCTAACCATGTGTATGTGACAAATACATTTGATTTGATTTGATTTGATACGACATTAGTTCCTGCTACACTCCACTCACAACATTAGTTCCTGCTACACTCCACACAACATTAGTTCCTGCTACACTCCACACACAACAGTAGTTCCTGCTACACTCCACACAACATTAGTTCCTGCTACACTCCACACAACATTAGTTCCTGCTACACTCCACACAAAACATTAAATCAAATCAAATGTATTTATATAGCCTTCGTACATCAGCTGATATCTCAAAGTGCTGTACAGAAACCCAGCCTAAAACCCCAAACAGCAAGCAATGCAGGTGTAGAAGCACGGTGGCTAGGAAAAACTCCCTAGAAAGGCCACAACCTAGGAAGAAACCTAGAGAGGAACCCGGCTATGTGGGGTGGCCAGTCCTCTTCTGGCTGTGCCGGGTGGAGATTATAACAGAACATGGCCAAGATGTTCAAATGTTCATAAATGACCAGCATGGTCGTATAATAAT
>NC_034180.2:51137732-51140232 GCF_002021735.2 Oncorhynchus kisutch | reverse complement strand
AATTCTAACACTAAACCTAAACCTAACATAGCATTTTTACACGTGAGGACTGGCAAAATGTCCTCACTTCTCTGAATTTTAGTAAGTTTACCATTCTTGTGATGACTTCTGGTACACACACACACACACACACACACACACACACACACACACACACACACACACACACACACACACCCTTGAAGATTATATCTATATTGGATGGATATGAAGGCAGAGGTTTATTTATACAGACAGACAAGTCTGGCAGGCAGGATAATACACTCTCAGCCTGTATCTGTCCTATGTATGTTCAGCCTGTATCTGTCCTATGTCTTACTGTTCAGCCTGTATCTGTCCTATGTCTTACTGTTCAGCCTGTATCTGTCCTATGTCTTACTGTTCAGCCTGTATCTGTCCTATGTCTTACTGTTCAGCCTGTATCTGTCCTATGTCCCACTGTTCAGCCTGTATCTGTCCTATGTCCCACTGTTCAGCCTGTATCTGTCCTATGTATGTTCAGCCTGTATCTGTCCTATGTCTTACTGTTCAGCCTGTATCTGTCCTATGTCTTACTGTTCAGCCTGTATCTGTCCTATGTCCCACTGTTCAGCCTGTATCTGTCCTACGTCCCACTGTTCAGCCTGTATCTGTCCTATATCCCACTGTTCAGCCTGTTTCTGTCCTATGTCCCACTGTTCAGCCTGTATCTGTCCTATGTCCCACTGTTCAGCCTGTATCTGTCCTATGTATGTTCAGCCTGTATCTGTCCTATGTCTTACTGTTCAGCCTGTATCTGTCCTATGTCCCACTGTTCAGCCTGTATCTGTCCTATGTCCCACTGTTCAGCCTGTATCTGTCCTATGTCCCACTGTTCAGCCTGTATCTGTCCTATGTCCCACTGTTCACCCTGTATCTGTCCTATGTCCCAATGTTCAGCCTGTATCTGTCCTATGTCTCACTGTTCAGCCTATATCTGTCCTATGTCTTACTGTTCAGCCTGTATCTGTCCTATGTCCCAATGTTCAGCCTGTATCTGTCCTATGTATGTTCAGCCTGTATCTGTCCTATGTCCCACTGTTCAGCCTGTATCTGTCCTATGTCCCACTGTTCAGCCTGTATCTATTCTATATCCCACTGTTCAGCCTGTATCTGTCCTATGTCCCAATGTTCAGCCTGTATCTGTCCTATGTCCCACTGTTCGGCCTGTATCTGTCCTATGTCCCACTGTTCAGCCTGTATCTGTCCTATGTCCCACTGTTCAGCCTGTATCTGTCCTATGTCCCACTGTTCAGCCTGTATCTGTCCTATGTCCCACTGTTCAGCCTGTATCTGTCCTATGTCCCACCATTCAGCCTGTATCTGTCCTATATCCCACTGTTCAGCCTGTATCTGTCCTATATCCCACTGTTCAGCCTGTATCTGTCCTATGTATGTTCAGCCTGTATCTGTCCTATGTCTTACTGTTCAGCCTGTATCTGTCCTATGTCCCACTGTTCAGCCTGTATCTGTCCTATGTCCCACTGTTCAGCCTGTATCTGTCCTATGTATGTTCAGCCTGTATCTGTCCTATGTCTTACTGTTCAGCCTGTATCTGTCCTATGTCTTACTGTTCAGCCTGTATCTGTCCTATGTCCCACTGTTCAGCCTGTATCTGTCCTACGTCCCACTGTTCAGCCTGTATCTGTCCTATGTCCCACTGTTCAGCCTGTTTCTGTCCTATGTCCCACTGTTCAGCCTGTATCTGTCCTATGTCCCACTGTTCAGCCTGTATCTGTCCTATGTATGTTCAGCCTGTATCTGTCCTATGTCTTACTGTTCAGCCTGTATCTGTCCTATGTCCCACTGTTCAGCCTGTATCTGTCCTATGTCCCACTGTTCAGCCTGTATCTGTCCTATGTCCCACTGTTCAGCCTGTATCTGTCCTATGTCCCACTGTTCACCCTGTATCTGTCCTATGTCCCAATGTTCAGCCTGTATCTGTCCTATGTCTCATTGTTCAGCCTATATCTGTCCTATGTCTTACTGTTCAGCCTGTATCTGTCCTATGTCCCAATGTTCAGCCTGTATCTGTCCTATGTATGTTCAGCCTGTATCTGTCCTATGTGCCACTGTTCAGCCTGTATCTGTCCTATGTCCCACTGTTCAGCCTGTATCTATTCTATATCCCACTGTTCAGCCTGTATCTGTCCTATGTCCCACTGTTCAGCCTGTATCTGTCCTATGTCCCACTGTTCGGCCTGTATCTGTCCTATGTCCCACTGTTCAGCCTGTATCTGTCCTATGTCCCACTGTTCAGCCTGTATCTGTCCTATGTCCCACTGTTCAGCCTGTATCTGTCCTATGTCCCACTGTTCAGCCTGTATCTGTCCTATGTCCCACCATTCAGCCTGTATCTGTCCTATATCCCACTGTTCAGCCTGTATCTGTCCTATATCCCACTGTTCAGCCTGTATCTGTCCTATGTATGTTCAGCCTGTATCTGTCCTATGTATGTTCAGCCTGTATCTGTCCTATGTCC
>NC_034180.2:51130232-51132732 GCF_002021735.2 Oncorhynchus kisutch | reverse complement strand
CGACCCAGGGATGTGTGTGCTTTGGGGACCTTTAACAGAATGTGACTGGCAGAACGGATGTTGTATGTGGAGGATGAGGGCTGCAGCAGGTGTCTCATATATGGGGAAGTGAGCCCTAAGAGGGTTTTATAAATAAGCATCAACCAGTGGGTCTTGCGACGGGTATACAGAGATGACCAGTTTACAGAGGAGTATAGAGTGCAGTGATGTGTCCTATAAGGAGCATTGGTGGCAAATCTGATGGCAGAATGGTAAAGAACATCTAGTCGCTCGAGAGCACCCTTACCTGCCGATCTATGAATTACGTCTCCGTAATCTAGCTTGGGTAGGATGGTCATCTGAATCAGGGTTAGTCTGGCAGCTGGGGTGAAAGAGGAGCGATTACGAGGGAGGGAGAGGGAGACAGAGCCTGTCATTGTCCTGTTATTGTGTATAATGGCCACTAGAGGGAGACAGAGCCTGTCATTGTCCTGTTATTGTGTATAACGGCCACTAGAGGGAGACAGAGCCTGTCATTGTCCTTTTATTGTGTATAATGGCCACTAGAGGGAGACAGAGCCTGTCATTGTCCTGTTATTGTGTATAATGGCCACTAGAGGGAGACAGAGCCTGTAATTTCTTTTGAACTTTTTAAAAATTATTTTTATTTTTATTTTTTTAAACCTTTATTCAAGTCAGTTAAGAACACATTTTTAATTTCAATGATGGCCTAGGAACAGTGGGTTAACTGCCTTGTTCAGGGGCAGAATGACAGATTTGTACTTTGCCAGCTCAGAGATTTGATCCAGGAACCTTTCGGTTACTAGCCCAACGCTCTAACCACTAGGCTGCCTGCCGTCATTATCCTGTTATTGTGTATAATGGCCACTAGAGGGAGACAGCCTGTTATTGTCAATAAATTACAGGTACTGCCTTCTAGATATAGTATTGCTCAACTAACATACACAACCAACAATTGTGTGCGTGGGTCTGTTTGTGTGTGTGTGTGTGTGTGTGTGTAGGCCCAACAGTGCTGGAGGTATTTAACACCCTGTTGAAACAGTTGAGGCTGAGTGTGGACTATGAACTGACTGGAAGCTGTGACCCGTATTGCAACAACAAGACAACTACTGACCAGGAGAGACAACTACAGGAGGCTGTCATCAAGACCATCGGTCAGTAGGGGTGTGTGTGTGTGTGTGTGTGTGTGTGTGTGTGTGTGTGTGTGTGTGTGTGTGTGTGTGTGTGTGCTTGTGTGTGTGTGTGTGTGTGTGTGCTTGTGTCTGTGTGTGTGTGTGCACGTTTGTGGGCATATCTTGATACTCTGTACGTGTTCTGTCCTTCCAGGATCCTTTGCCAACACGTTGCCGATCTACCAGAGGGCAGAGGTCATGCTGTTCATCATGGGGAAGATCCCTGTTCCTGGGATATACCCTGCCCTGGGCTCACCTATCGCTGGGTAGGTCAGAATGAATTCATGCATGTACCAGTACACCCCCTGGACAGGACACTAGTCTATCACCTGTTTCTGTAGTGAGACAGCTTGGTGTACCATTACACCCCCTGGACAGGACACTAGTCTGTCTCCTGTTTCTGTAGTGAGACAGCTTGATGTACCAGGACACCCCCTGGACAGGACACTAGTCTGTCTCCTGTTTCTGTAGTGAGACAGCTTGATGTACCAGGACACCCCCTGGACAGGACACTAGTCTGTCTCCTGTTTCTGTAGTGAGGCAGGACACTAGTCTATCTCCTGTTTCTGTAGAGTGAGACAGCTTGATGTACCAGTACACCCCTAGACAGGACACTAGTCTATCACCTGTTTCTGTCGTGTTAGACAGCTTGATGGCCAATATATCTCCTTAATGCTTCCGCTTCGATCACACCGACAGCGTCGCTGCATTTTGATACACCAGAATTAAATTAATTTCCAATGAAACGCTGCGTTTGCCTTGCAGAGACAGTTGCAGTGCGTTTGGTGCAAATGTTGGATTTCCCGAACGTCAAACTGTATTTGTAGACGGCTTGACAGACACGGTGAATGTTGAACTGTTGTTGTGTGTCCAGATACTGTACTGTTGTTGTGTACGTGTCCAGATACTGTACTGTTGTTGGGTACGTGTCCAGATACTGTACTGTTGTTGGGTACGTGTCCAGATACTGTACTGTTGTTGTGTGTCCAGATACTGTACTGTTGTTGGGTACGTGTCCAGATACTGTACTGTTGTTGGGTACGTGTCCAGATACTGTACTGTTGTTGTGTACTTGTCCAGACACTGTACTGTTGTTGTGTACGTGTCCAGATACTGTACTGTTGTTGGGTACGTGTCCAGATACTGTACTGTTGTTGTGTGTCCAGATACTGTACTGTTGTTGGGTAAGTGTCCAGATACTGTACTGTTGTTGGGTACGTGTCCAGATACTGTACTGTTGTTGGGTACGTGTCCAGATACTGTACTATTGTTGGGTACGTGTCCAGATACTGTACTGTTGTTGTGTACGTGTCCAGATACTGTACTGT
>NC_034180.2:51070232-51125232 GCF_002021735.2 Oncorhynchus kisutch | reverse complement strand
ATAACCAATGGTAGCATAAGTTAGAGAGGAGGAGATAACCAATGGTAGCAGAAGTTAGAGAGGAGGAGATAACCAATGGTAGCATAAGTTAGAGAGGAGGAGATAACCAATGGTAGCATAAGTTAGAGAGGAGGAGATAACCAATGGTAGCATAAGTTAGAGAGGAGGAGATAACCAATGGTAGCAGAAGTTAGAGAGGAGGAGATAACCAATGGTAGCATAAGTTAGAGAGGAGGAGATAACCAATGGAAGCATAAGTTAGAGAGGAGGAGATAACCAATGGTAGCATAAGTTAGAGAGGAGGAGATAACCAATGGTAGCATAAGTTAGAGAGGAGGAGATAACCAATGGTAGCATAAGTTAGAGAGGAGGAGATAACCAATGGTAGCAGAAGTTAGAGAGGAGGAGATAACCAATGGTAGCATAAGTTAGAGAGGAGGAGATAACCAATGGTAGCAGAAGTTAGAGAGGAGGAGATAACCAATGGTAGCATAAGTTAGAGAGGAGGAGATAACCAATGGTAGCAGAAGTTAGAGAGGAGGAGATAACCAATGGAAGCATAAGTTAGAGAGGAGGAGATAACCAATGGAAGCATAAGTTAGAGAGGAGGAGATAACCAATGGTAGCAGAAGTTAGAGAGGAGGAGATAACCAATGGAAGCATAAGTTAGAGAGGAGGAGATAACCAATGGAAGCATAAGTTAGAGAGGAGGAGATAACCAATGGAAGCATAAGTTAGAGAGGAGGAGATAACCAATGAGAAGCATAAGTTAGAGAGGAGGAGATAACCAATGGAAGCATAAGTTAGAGAGGAGGAGATAACCAATGGAAGCATAAGTTAGAGAGGAGGAGATAACCAATGGAAGCATAAGTTAGAGAGGAGGAGATAACCAATGGTAGCATAAGTTAGAGAGGAGGAGATAACCAATGGTAGCATAAGTTAGAGAGGAGGAGATAACCAATGGTAGCATAAGTTAGAGAGGAGGAGATAACCAATGGTAGCATAAGTTAGAGAGGAGGAGATAACCAATGGTAGCAGAAGTTAGAGAGGAGGAGATAACCAATGGTAGCAGAAGTTAGAGAGGAGGAGATAACCAATGGTAGCATAAGTTAGAGAGGAGGAGATAACCAATGGTAGCATAAGTTAGAGAGGAGGAGATAACCAATGGTAGCATAAGTTAGAGAGGAGGAGATAACCAATGGTAGCATAAGTTAGAGAGGAGGAGATAACCAATGGTAGCATAAGTTAGAGAGGAGGAGATAACCAATGGTAGCATAAGTTAGAGAGGAGGAGATAACCAATGGTAGCAGAAGTTAGAGAGGAGGAGATAACCAATGGTAGCATAAGTTAGAGAGGAGGAGATAACCAATGGTAGCATAAGTTAGAGAGGAGGAGATAACCAATGGTAGCATAAGTTAGAGAGGAGGAGATAACCAATGGTAGCATAAGTTAGAGAGGAGGAGATTACCAATGGTAGCAGAAGTTAGAGAGGAGGAGATAACCAATGGTAGCAGAAGTTAGAGAGGAGGAGATAACCAATGGTAGCATAGGTTAGAGAGGAGGAGATAACCAATGGTAGCATAAGTTAGAGAGGAGGAGATAACCAATGGTAGCATAAGTTAGAGAGGAGGAGATAACCAATGGTAGCATAAGTTAGAGAGGAGGAGATAACCAATGGTAGCATAAGTTAGAGAGGAGGAGATAACCAATGGTAGCATAAGTTAGAGAGGAGGAGATAACCAATGGTAGCATAAGTTAGAGAGGAGGAGATAACCAATGGTAGCAGAAGTTAGAGAGGAGGAGATAACCAATGGTAGCATAAGTTAGAGAGGAGGAGATAACCAATGGTAGCATAAGTTAGAGAGGAGGAGATAACCAATGGTAGCATAAGTTAGAGAGGAGGAGATAACCAATGGTAGCATAAGTTAGAGAGGAGGAGATAACCAATGGTAGCAGAAGTTAGAGAGGAGGAGATAACCAATGGTGGCATAAGTTAGAGAGGAGGAGATAACCAATGGTAGCATAAGTTAGAGAGGAGGAGATAACCAATGGTAGCATAAGTTAGAGAGGAGGAGATAACCAATGGTAGCATAAGTTAGAGAGGAGGAGATAACCAATGGTAGCAGAAGTTAGAGAGGAGGAGATAACCAATGGTAGCATAAGTTAGAGAGGAGGAGATAACCAATGGTAGCATAAGTTAGAGAGGAGGAGATAACCAATGGTAGCATAAGTTAGAGAGGAGGAGATAACCAATGGTAGCATCAATTAGGGAGGGGAAGAAAACCAATGGTAGCATCAATTAGGGAGGGGAAGAAAACCAATGGTAGCATCAATTAGGGAGGGGGAGATAACCAATGGTAAAATCAATTAGGGAGGGGGAGATAACCAATAGTGAGACAGATTGGAGATATATAGCTATTGTCGTTGGTCATATTCCGCTCTGTTACTAATGTTATTGCTAAGACCATAGACCTTAACCCTAACATGTCTTTCTCTCTCTCTCTCTCTCTCTCTCTCTCGCTCTTACTCTCTCTCTCTCTTACTCTCTCTCTCTCTTACTCTCTCTCTCTCTCTCTCTCTCTCTCTCTTCCTCCTCCTCCCCTAGGTGACAGAGCGGTATGAGAGTAGTAACATGTTGGCAGCTCTGCCCTCGTCCTTCTTGGAGCCTCTCCTCTCCTTCACTCTGATGGAAGATCCTGAGATACGACTGCTGGTACTCTCCATACTCATCAGCCTCATAGACAGACACCAGAACACACACAAGTTCACTTTCCTCAGGTCAGTGTTACACAAACAAACTCACTCACAGTTTTATGTTTAGTTGTTGAGAAGCAGCCAGGTGTGACGTGATGTGTCCCTTGTCTCTCTCCATCTCCATCTCTCTCTATCTCATTCGTTTTCTCACTCTCCTCAGCATCCTTTCAGATATCTCAGTTCTCAAGCTGAAGGTGGACAAGTGTTCCAGACAGGACAACCTCTTCATGAAGAAGGTGTGTGTGTGTGTTTTTGCTGTCATGATTGCCGTAAAGTTCACAACAATGTAACCTCCTGTAAATGCACTTTAACTAAACTTTTCTCCTCTTATGAAAGATGACAGGTTGTAAAGTGTTGTAACATTTGCTGTGTGTGTAGCATGGCCAGCGTCTCTACAGACACATTTTCCTGACTTGTTCAGAAGAGAACAGTGGGCGGAGCCACTACCAGGCTCTCTACACCCTATTGGCTCTCCTCAGCGTGGAACTGGCCAATGAGGAAGTGGTGGTGGACCTGATACGTCTGGCCCTCGCACTGCAGGTAAACACACACGCAAACACACACATACACACACACACACACACACACACACACACACACACACGACCAACACCATGACCAACACCATGACCTGCATCATGACCAACACCATGACCTGCATCATGACCAACACCATGACCTGCATCATGACCAACACCATGACCAACACCATGACCTGCATCATGACCAACACCATGACCTGCATCATGACCAACACCACGACCTGCATCATGACCAACACCATGACCAACACCATGACCAACACCATGACCAGAACCATGACCAACACCATGACCAACACCATGACCAGAACCATGACCAACACCATGACCAGAACCATGACCAACACCATGACCAACACCATGACCTGCACCATGACCTGCATCATGACCAACACCTCAGAGCGACAGAGAAGCATTAAACTATTCAGATCTTGGCATTCGTGTGTAGTTGCTCTTTAACCCTTTACACTGCCTATATGGATAGTATATATATATAATATGCCTATATGATGCTAAATATAAATGTTTTTTCTTGGTAACAGTTAGAAAAGAGTAGTTTGGAGATTATGGGACAATGATTAGACTAAAAGGGAGGAAACAACAGTTCACCTGACACAAGACTGGATCCAAACATTACAATGTTGATTTAGTGTGTTTTACATGTACTGTACTTTCCACCGCATTTGTTGACAACGAAATCTGGATAGGGGTCAGTAACATGATAAGAAGAATCATGGGAAATCTGGTTAGGGGTCAGTAACATGATAAGAAGAATCATGGGAAATCTGGTTAGGGGTCAGTAACATGATAAGAAGAATCATGGGAAATCTGGTTAGGGGTCAGTAACATGATAAGAAGAATCATGGGACATCTGGATAGGGGTCAGTAACATGATAAGAAGAATCATGGGAAATCTGGTTAGGGGTCAGTAACATGATAAGAAGAATCATGGGAAATCTGGTTAGGGTCAGTAACATGATAAGAATAATCATGGGAAATCTGGATAGGGGTCAGTAACATGATAAGAAGAATCATGGGACATCTGGATAGGGGTCAGTAACATGATAAGAAGAATCATGGGACATCTGGATAGGGGTCAGTAACATGATAAGAAGAATCATGGGAAATCTGGTTAGGGGTCAGTAACATGATAAGAAGAATCATGGGACATCTGGATAGGGGTCAGTAACATGCTAAGAAGAATCATGGGACATCTGGATAGGGGTCAGTAACATGATAAGAAGAATCATGGGAAATCTGGTTAGGGGTCAGTAACATGATAAGAAGAATCATGGGACATCTGGATAGGGGTCAGTAACATGATAAGAAGAATCATGGGAAATCTGGATAGGGGTCAGTAACATGATAAGAAGAATCATGGGAAATCTGGATAGGGGTCAGTAACATGATAAGAAGAATCATGGGACATCTGGATAGGGGTCAGTAACATGATAAGAAGATTCGTGGGAAATCTGGATAGGGGTCAGTAACATGATAAGAAGATTCATGGGAAATCTGGATAGGGGTCAGTAACATGATAAGAAGAATCATGGGACATCTGGATAGGGGTCAGTAACATGATAAGAAGATTCATGGGAAATCTGGATAGGGGTCAGTAACATGATAAGAAGAATCATGGGACATCTGGATAGGGGTCAGTAACATGATAAGAAGATTCATGGGAAATCTGGATAGGGGTCAGTAACATGATAAGAAGATTCATGGGAAATCTGGATAGGGGTCAGTAACATGATAAGAAGAATCATGGGACATCTGGATAGGGGTCAGTAACATGATAAGAAGATTCATGGGAAATCTGGTTAGGGGTCAGTAACATGATAAGAAGATTCATGGGAAATCTGGATAGGGGTCAGTAACATGATAAGAAGAATCATGGGACATCTGGATAGGGGTCAGTAACATGATAAGAAGATTCATGGGAAATCTGGTTAGGGGTCAGTAACATGATAAGAAGAATCATGGGAAATCTGGATAGGGGTCAGTAACATGATAAGAAGATTCATGGGAAATCTGGATAGGGGTCAGTAACATGATAAGAAGAATCATGGGACATCTGGATAGGGGTCAGTAACATGATAAGAAGATTCATGGGAAATCTGGATAGGGGTCAGTAACATGATAAGAAGAATCATGGGACATCTGGATAGGGGTCAGTAACATGATAAGAAGATTCATGGGACATCTGGATAGGGGTCAGTAACATGATAAGAAGAATCATGGGAAATCTGGATAGGGGTCAGTAACATGATAAGAAGAATCATGGGAAATCTGGATAGGGGTCAGTAACATGATAAGAAGAATCATGGGACATCTGGATAGGGGTCAGTAACATGATAAGAAGATTCATGGGAAATCTGGATAGGGGTCAGTAACATGATAAGAAGAATCATGGGAAATCTGGATAGGGGTCAGTAACATGATAAGAAGAATCATGGGACATCTGGATAGGGGTCAGTAACATGATAAGAAGATTCATGGGAAATCTGGATAGGGGTCAGTAACATGATAAGAAGAATCATGGGACATCTGGATAGGGGTCAGTAACATGATAAGAAGATTCATGGGAAATCTGGATAGGGGTCAGTAACATGATAAGAAGAATCATGGGACATCTGGATAGGGGTCAGTAACATGATAAGAAGATTCATGGGACATCTGGATAGGGGTCAGTAACATGATAAGAAGAATCATGGGACATCTGGATAGGGGTCAGTAACATGATAAGAAGAATCATGGGACATCTGGATAGGGGTCAGTAACATGATAAGAAGAATCATGGGAAATCTGGATAGGGGTCAGTAACATGATAAGAAGAATCATGGGAAATCTGGATAGGGGTCAGTAACATGATAAGAAGAATCATGGGAAATCTGGACAGGGGTCAGTAACATGATAAGAAGAATCATGGGAAATCTGGTTAGGGGTCAGTAACATGATAAGAAGAATCATGGGAAATCTGGATAGGGGTCAGTAACATGATAAGAAGATTCATGGGAAATCTGGATAGGGGTCAGTAACATGATAAGAAGAATCATGGGACATCTGGATAGGGGTCAGTAACATGATAAGAAGAATCATGGGAAATCTGGTTAGGGGTCAGTAACATGATAAGAAGAATCATGGGACATCTGGATAGGGGTCAGTAACATGCTAAGAAGAATCATGGGACATCTGGATAGGGGTCAGTAACATGATAAGAAGAATCATGGGAAATCTGGATAGGGTCAGTAACATGATAAGAAGAATCATGGGACATCTGGATAGGGGTCAGTAACATGATAAGAAGAATCATGGGAAATCTGGATAGGGGTCAGTAACATGATAAGAAGAATCATGGGAAATCTGGATAGGGGTCAGTAACATGATAAGAAGAATCATGGGACATCTGGATAGGGGTCAGTAACATGATAAGAAGATTCGTGGGAAATCTGGATAGGGGTCAGTAACATGATAAGAAGAATCATGGGAAATCTGGATAGGGGTCAGTAACATGATAAGAAGAATCATGGGAAATCTGGATAGGGGTCAGTAACATGATAAGAAGAATCATGGGAAATCTGGATAGGGGTCAGTAACATGATAAGAAGAATCATGGGAAATCTGGTTAGGGGTCAGTAACATGATAAGAAGAATCATGGGAAATCTGGATAGGGGTCAGTAACATGATAAGAAGATTCATGGGAAATCTGGATAGGGGTCAGTAACATGATAAGAAGAATCATGGGACATCTGGATAGGGGTCAGTAACATGATAAGAAGATTCATGGGAAATCTGGATAGGGGTCAGTAACATGATAAGAAGAATCATGGGACATCTGGATAGGGGTCAGTAACATGATAAGAAGATTCATGGGACATCTGGATAGGGGTCAGTAACATGATAAGAAGAATCATGGGAAATCTGGATAGGGGTCAGTAACATGATAAGAAGAATCATGGGAAATCTGGATAGGGGTCAGTAACATGATAAGAAGAATCATGGGACATCTGGATAGGGGTCAGTAACATGATAAGAAGAATCATGGGAAATCTGGATAGGGGTCAGTAACATGATAAGAAGAATCATGGGACATCTGGATAGGGGTCAGTAACATGATAAGAAGATTCATGGGAAATCTGGATAGGGGTCAGTAACATGATAAGAAGAATCATGGGACATCTGGATAGGGGTCAGTAACATGATAAGAAGATTCATGGGAAATCTGGATAGGGGTCAGTAACATGATAAGAAGAATCATGGGACATCTGGATAGGGGTCAGTAACATGATAAGAAGATTCATGGGAAATCTGGATAGGGGTCAGTAACATGATAAGAAGATTCGTGGGAAATCTGGATAGGGGTCAGTAACATGATAAGAAGAATCATGGGACATCTGGATAGGGGTCAGTAACATGATAAGAAGATTCATGGGAAATCTGGATAGGGGTCAGTAACATGATAAGAAGATTCATGGGAAATCTGGATAGGGGTCAGTAACATGATAAGAAGAATCATGGGACATCTGGATAGGGGTCAGTAACATGATAAGAAGATTCATGGGAAATTTGGTTAGGGGTCAGTAACATGATAAGAAGAATCATGGGAAATCTGGATAGGGGTCAGTAACATGATAAGAAGATTCATGGGAAATCTGGATAGGGGTCAGTAACATGATAAGAAGAATCATGGGACATCTGGATAGGGGTCAGTAACATGATAAGAAGATTCATGGGAAATCTGGATAGGGGTCAGTAACATGATAAGAAGAATCATGGGACATCTGGATAGGGGTCAGTAACATGATAAGAAGATTCATGGGACATCTGGATAGGGGTCAGTAACATGATAAGAAGAATCATGGGAAATCTGGATAGGGGTCCAGTAACATGATAAGAAGATTCATGGGAAATCTGGATAGGGGTCAGTAACATGATAAGAAGAATCATGGGACATCTGGATAGGGGTCAGTAACATGATAAGAAGATTCATGGGACATCTGGATAGGGGTCAGTAACATGATAAGAAGAATCATGGGAAATCTGGATAGGGGTCAGTAACATGATAAGAAGAATCATGGGAAATCTGGATAGGGGTCAGTAACATGATAAGAAGAATCATGGGACATCTGGATAGGGGTCAGTAACATGATAAGAAGAATCATGGGAAATCTGGATAGGGGTCAGTAACATGATAAGAAGAATCATGGGACATCTGGATAGGGGTCAGTAACATGATAAGAAGATTCATGGGAAATCTGGATAGGGGTCAGTAACATGATAAGAAGAATCATGGGACATCTGGATAGGGGTCAGTAACATGATAAGAAGATTCATGGGAAATCTGGATAGGGGTCAGTAACATGATAAGAAGAATCATGGGACATCTGGATAGGGGTCAGTAACATGATAAGAAGATTCATGGGAAATCTGGATAGGGGTCAGTAACATGATAAGAAGATTCGTGGGAAATCTGGATAGGGGTCAGTAACATGATAAGAAGAATCATGGGACATCTGGATAGGGGTCAGTAACATGATAAGAAGATTCATGGGAAATCTGGATAGGGGTCAGTAACATGATAAGAAGATTCATGGGAAATCTGGATAGGGGTCAGTAACATGATAAGAAGAATCATGGGACATCTGGATAGGGGTCAGTAACATGATAAGAAGATTCATGGGAAATTTGGTTAGGGGTCAGTAACATGATAAGAAGAATCATGGGAAATCTGGATAGGGGTCAGTAACATGATAAGAAGATTCATGGGAAATCTGGATAGGGGTCAGTAACATGATAAGAAGAATCATGGGACATCTGGATAGGGGTCAGTAACATGATAAGAAGATTCATGGGAAATCTGGATAGGGGTCAGTAACATGATAAGAAGAATCATGGGACATCTGGATAGGGGTCAGTAACATGATAAGAAGATTCATGGGACATCTGGATAGGGGTCAGTAACATGATAAGAAGAATCATGGGAAATCTGGATAGGGGTCAGTAACATGATAAGAAGAATCATGGGAAATCTGGATAGGGGTCAGTAACATGATAAGAAGAATCATGGGACATCTGGATAGGGGTCAGTAACATGATAAGAAGATTCATGGGAAATCTGGATAGGGGTCAGTAACATGATAAGAAGAATCATGGGAAATCTGGATAGGGGTCAGTAACATGATAAGAAGAATCATGGGACATCTGGATAGGGGTCAGTAACATGATAAGAAGATTCATGGGAAATCTGGATAGGGGTCAGTAACATGATAAGAAGAATCATGGGACATCTGGATAGGGGTCAGTAACATGATAAGAAGATTCATGGGAAATCTGGATAGGGGTCAGTAACATGATAAGAAGAATCATGGGACATCTGGATAGGGGTCAGTAACATGATAAGAAGATTCATGGGAAATCTGGATAGGGGTCAGTAACATGATAAGAATATTCATGGGAAATCTGGATAGGGGTCAGTAACATGATAAGAAGAATCATGGGACATCTGGATAGGGGTCAGTAACATGATAAGAAGATTCATGGGAAATCTGGATAGGGGTCAGTAACATGATAAGAAGATTCATGGGAAATCTGGATAGGGGTCAGTAACATGATAAGAAGAATCATGGGACATCTGGATAGGGGTCAGTAACATGATAAGAAGATTCATGGGAAATCTGGATAGGGGTCAGTAACATGATAAGAAGAATCATGGGACATCTGGATAGGGGTCAGTAACATGATAAGAATATTCATGGGAAATCTGGATAGGGGTCAGTAACATGATAAGAAGAATCATGGGACATCTGGATAGGGGTCAGTAACATGATAAGAAGAATCATGGGAAATATGGATAGGGGTCAGTAACATGATAAGAAGAATCATGGGAAATCTGGATAGGGGTCAGTAACATGACAAGAAGAATCATGGGAAATCTGGGGTAGTTGCAATATAAGATAACAAAACTGACAAAGGTTTTGAGTGAGAGGTCTAACTGGCGTCTCCAAGTGGACACACACCTCTCCGAAGTGGACACACACCTCTCCGAAGTGGACACACACCTCTCCGAAGTGGACACACACCTCTCCGAAGTGGACACACACCTCTCCGAAGTGGACACACACCTCTCCGAAGTGGACACACACCTCTCCGAAGTGGACACACATCTCTCCGAAGTGGACACACACCTCTCCGAAGTGGACACAGTTTTCCTTCGTAATTTCAATGGACTTTTATGACTCAAGGAAGAGTCTTCAATTATAAGTTTTTTTTTTTTTGCCTCTCCTTGCTGTGCCGTTGAGGAACTAGAGGAAGGACACTTGTTGTTTCATTTGAAACACAACCCATCAGCCCTCACACAAACGGCCCATTATACATCTGGGTCAGGTGGGCATAATTTGAAAGCTTGTTCTATGCCAACATTACTAGCTAATTAATAAAATACGACCTTGCAGTACTAGGCTTTCACAAGCCAATTCCAAGAAACAGACCCACAACAGACACACACACACACACACACACACACACACACACACACACACACACACACACACACACACACACACACACACAGAGAGATATACATTCACACATACAACACACACTTAATCACATATATTTTCTAAACATTCAAAAACCTCTGGGTTCTCGTCCTGGGATCCTGTGGTATCTGATTGGTTGTCTCCCCATGTTAGGACCTTGCCTTGGCCAATGATGAGAGACTATCTCTGTATAATCGCTGTGCTGTCCACGCCCTCTCTGCTGCCTACCTCAGCCTCATCTCTCAACTCACCACCGTCCCTGCATTCTGCCAGCACATCCAAGAAGTAAGTAGGTGTATGTGTGTGTGTGTGTGTGTGTGTGTGCGTGTGCGTGTGCGTGTGTGTGTGTGTGTGTCCGTGCGCGTGTGCGTGTGCGTGTGTGTGTGTGTGTGTGCGTGTGCGTGTGTGTGTGTTCATGCTGCTGTGTCCTCCCTCCCTAGGTGATAGAGCTGAGACAGAAGGAGGTACCCTACCTGCTGCCTGAAGACATCTTTATTGAAAACCCCAGGTACACATACTGTAGACACACACACACACACACACACACACACACACACACACACACACACACAGACACAGACACAGACACAGACACAGACACACAGACACACAGACACACACACACACACACACACACACAGACACACACAGACACACACACACACACACACACACACACAGACACACACACACACACACACACACACACACACACACACACACACACAGACACAGACACAGACACACAGACACAGACACAGACACAGACACAGACACACACAGACACAGACACACACACACACACACACACACACACAGACACACACACACACACACACACACGCACACAGACACACACACACACAGACACACACACACACACCTACTGTATACGGTAAAACTTAAAATAAACGCTGTTTCAAATAGTCTCAAATAGCAGCCTGCACCTTCTATTAGCCAGGCAACGACTGTTTCAAATAAACGACTGTTTCAAATTAACGACTGTTTCAAATTAACGACTGTTTCAAATTAACGACTGTTTCAAATGAATGCCCGGTATAAATGAATTGTTCAAAAGTTTACCGTGAATTACCATAACTTGTTTACAAGATTTAATGTTTGATTTGTTACATTAAATTATTAATTAATGACTTGGAAAAAATGATGTCAATCATCTGTTTTTATCGCCAATATGAAACTGCCAGGCATTGGTTGCTAACAGCTGGGCACTGCTAGCTAACTGGCGAGTAAAAGTACCCCCAATGGGAGTACAGACCCCCAACGGGAGAACAGACCTCCAACAGGAGTACAGACCTCCAACAGGAGTACAGGCCCCCTAACAGGAGTACAGACCCCCAACGGGAGTACAGACCCCCACCGGGAGTACAGACCCCCAACAGGAGTACAGACCCCCAACAGGAGTACAGACCCCCAACAGGAGTACAGACCCCCAACGGGAGTACAGACCCCCAACGGGAGATCAGACCCCCACCGGGAGAACAGACCCCCAACGGGAGTACAGACCCCCAACAGGAGTACAGACCCCCAACGGGAGAACAGACCCCCACCGGGAGAACAGACCCCCACCGGGAGTACAGACCCCCAACAGGAGTACAGACCTCCAATGGGAGTACAGACTCCCAACAGGAGTACAGACCTCCTACAGGAGTACAGACCCCCACCGGGAGAACAGACCCCCACCGAGAGTACAGAACCCCTACAGGAGTACAGACCCCCTACAGGAGTACAGACCCCAAACGGGAGTACAGACCTCCAACAGGAGTACAGACCCCCAATGGGAGTACAGACCCCCAACAGGAGTACAGACCCCCAACAGGAGTACAGACCTCCAATGGGAGTACAGACCCCAAACGGGAGTACAGACTCCCAATGGGAATACAGACCCCCAACGGGAGAACAGACCCCCAAGGGGAGGACAGACCCCCAATGGGAGTACAGACCTCCAACAGGAGTACAGACCCCAAACAGGAGTACAGACCCCCACGGGAGAACAGACCCCCAACGGGAGAACAGACCCCCACCGGGAGAACAGACCCCCACCGGAAGTACAGAACTCCTACAGGAGTACAGACCCCCTACAGGAGTACAGACCCCAAACGGGAGTACAGACCTCCAACAGGAGTACAGACCCCCAACGGGAGTACAGACCCCCAACAGGAGTACAGACCCCCAACAGGAGTACAGACCTCCAATGGGAGTACAGACCCCAAACGGGAGTACAGACTCCCAATGGGAATACAGACCCCCAACGGTAGAACAGACCCCCAAGGGGAGGACAGACCCCCAATGGGAGTACAGACCTCCAACAGGAGTACAGACCCCAAACGGGAGTACAGACCCCAAACGGGAGTACAGACCCCAAACGGGAATACAGACCCCCAACAGGAATACAGACCCCCACCGGGAGTACAGACCCCCACCGGGAGTACAGACCCCCACCGGGAATACAGACCCCCACCGGGAATACAGACCCCCCAACAGGAGTACAGACTTCCAACAGGAGTACAGACCCCCAACGGGAGAACAGACCCCCAACGGGAGAACAGACCCCCACCGGGAGAACAGACCCCCAACGGGAGTACAGACCCCCAACAGGAGTACAGACCCATAACGGGAGAACAGACCCCCACCGGGAGAACAGACCCCCACCGGGAGTACAGACCCCCAACAGGAGTACAGACCTCCAACAGGAGTACAGACCTCCAATGGGAGTACAGACTCCCAACAGGAGTACAGACCTCCTACAGGAGTACAGACCCCCAACGGGAGAACAGACCCCCAACGGGAGAACAGACCCCCACCGGGAGAACAGACCCCCACCGGGAGTACAGAACCCCTACAGGAGGACAGACCCCAAACGGGAGTACAGACTCCCAATGGGAATACAGACCCCCAACGGGAGAACAGACCCCCAAGGGGAGGACAGACCCCCAATGGGAGTACAGACCTCCAACAGGAGTACAGACCCCAAACAGGAGTACAGACCCCCACGGGAGAACAGACCCCCAACGGGAGAACAGACCCCCACCGGGAGAACAGACCCCCACCGGGAGTACAGAACCCCTACAGGAGTACAGACCCCCTACAGGAGTACAGACCCCAAACGGGAGTACAGACCTCCAACAGGAGTACAGACCCCCAACGGGAGTACAGACCCCCAACAGGAGTACAGACCCCCAACAGGAGTACAGACCTCCAATGGGAGTACAGACCCCAAACGGGAGTACAGACTCCCAATGGGAATACAGACCCCCAACGGGAGAACAGACCCCCAAGGGGAGGACAGACCCCCAATGGGAGTACAGACCTCCAACAGGAGTACAGACCCCAAACGGGAGAACAGACCCCCACCGGGAGAACAGACCCCCACCGGGAGTACAGAACCCCTACAGGAGTACAGACCCCCTACAGGAGTACAGACCCCCAATGGGAGTACAGACCTCCAATGGGAGTACAGACCTCCAATGGGAGTACAGACTCCCAACAGGAGTACAGACCTCCAACAGGAGTACAGACCCCCAATGGGAGTACAGACCTCCAACAGGAGTACAGACCCCCAACAGGAGAACAGACCCCCAACGGGAGAACAGACCCCCAACGGGAGAACAGACCCCCAACGGGAGAACAGACCTCCAACGGGAGAACAGACCCCCAACGGGAGTACAGACCCCAAACGGGAGTACAGACCTCCAAAAGGAGAACAGACCCCCAACAGGAGAACAGACCCCCAACGGGAGAACAGACCTCCAACAGGAGTACAGACCTCCAACAGGAGTACAGACCCCCAACAGGAGTACAGACCCCCAACGGGAGTACAGACCCCCAACAGGAGTACAGACCCCAAACGGGAGTACAGACCTCCAACAGGAGTACAGCACCCAATGGGAGTACAGACCCCCAACAGGAGTACAGACCCCCAACAGGAGTACAGACCCCCAATGGGAGTACAGACCCCCAACAGGAGTACAGACCCCCAATGGGAGTACAGACCCCTAACAGGAGTACAGACCCCAAATGGGAATACAGACCCCCTTATACTTCTCCAAGGTGGCATAGCAGTTCAGACGTCTTTTGTCCTCGTCTTGTCGTGTCCTGTATATATATATATTTACAACTTTTTCACATACATTTTATTTTTATTTTCCATCAACTCATCTTCAAAACACTCTCCTGCAACCCGCCTCACCAATGTATATTTATAAAAAAGTATTATTTACCTCAGATCTGTAATCCTCCAAGAAGCTAGCCAGAAACTCCAAGAAGCTAGCCTGAAACTAGCCAGAAGCTAATCCAGAAGCTAGTTCAGAAGCTAGTTAGCTCCTTTACTGGCAAATCGTTAATATTCAGCTAACCACGGTTTGTGGTCATCAGCTATCCTTTAGTTCGAAAATCTATCGCCAGTTCTGTACGGCGCAGCGCGGCTCGGAACGGAACATACCGGACCAATTTTTCTCTCCATGTCCCTGGACATTCATACCCGGATCTCACAGCTAGCTAGCTGCTATCCGTGTGACCATCGGCCTTCGTCGATTCCGGAGCAAACATCAATTATTCCGGAGCTAGCAAGCTCCGTCAATCACTCCTGAGTTCCATCAATCACACCTGGGCTGCAGTCACCTATCCGGACCCGTTTTACTGCCTTCGCGGAGCCCCACCGGGCCTTCACAACTGGACTGCCGACGTTATCTACCCGAAGGAGTTATTCGGCCTGCTCCTCCGTCGCGACGTTACCTGAACGCCCATCTGCGGCCTGCTAACCGTTAGCTGTCTTACCGGCTGCTATCTGAATAGACAATCGGACAATTTTTTTATTATTATTTTTTTTAAATTATTTTTTAAATTATTATTATTATCTTTTCTTCTTGGGCCTCTATAACTATATCTATTGTTTTTATTTTTGTTGTTGTTGTGTGATTTGGATTAATCCCCTCTACCACACGGAACCCCACTAATCTACTGACGGAACGTAAGGGGTGGCTAACAGACCTCCATCCTATGCTAGCTTGCTACCGATGCCCTGGCTAGCTGTCTAAATCACCAACCAACCTCTCCACTCACCGGACCCTTTTGATCACTCGACTAAGCATGCCTATCCTTAATGTCAATATGTCTTGTCCATTTCTGTTCTGGTTAGTGTTTATTGGCTTATTTCACTGTAGAGCCTCTAGTCCTGCTCACTATACCTTATCCAACCTATTAGTTCCACCACCCACACATGCAATGACATCTCCTGGTTTCAACGATGTTTCTAGAGACAATATCTCTCTCTTCATCACTCAATACCTAGGTTTACCTCCACTGTATTCACATCCTACCATACATTTGTCTGTACATTATACCTTGATGCTATTTTATCGCCCCCAGAAACCTCCTTTTACTCTATGTTCCAGACGTTCTAGACGACCAATTCTCATAGCTTTTAGCCGTACCCTTATTCTACTCCTCCTATGTTCCTCTGGCGATGTAGAGGTGAATCCAGGCCCTGCAGTGCCTAGCTCCACTCCTATTCCCCAGGCGCTCTCTTTTGACGACTTCTGTAACCGTAATAGCCTTGGTTTCATGCATGTTAACATTAGAAGCCTCCTCCCTAAGTTTGTTCTATTCACTGCTTTAGCACACTCTGCCAACCCGGATGTTCTAGCTGTGTCTGAATCCTGGCTTAGGAAGACCACCAAAAATTCTGAAGTTTTAATTCCAAACTACAACATTTTCAGACAAGATAGAACTGCCAAAGGGGGCGGTGTTGCAATCTACTGCAAAGATAGCCTGCAGAGTTCTGTCCTACTATCCAGGTCTGTACCCAAACAATTTGAACTTCTACTTTTAAAAATCCACCTCTCTAAAAACAAGTCTCTCACCGTTGCCGCCTGCTATAGACCACCCTCTGCCCCCAGCTGTGCTCTGGACACCATATGTGAACTGATTGCCCCCCATCTATCTTCAGAGTTCGTGCTGCTAGGCGACCTAAACTGGAACATGCTTAACACCCCAGCCATCCTACAATCTAAACTTGATGCCCTCAATCTCACACAAATAATCAATGAACCTACCAGGTACCTCCCCAAAACCTTAAACACGGGCACCCTCATAGATATCATCCTAACCAACTTCCCCTCTAAATACACCTCTGCTGTCTTCAAGCAAGATCTCAGCGATCACTGCCTCATTGCCTGCATCCGTAATGGGTCAGCGGTCAAACGACCTCCACTCATCACTGTAAAACGCTCCCTGAAACACTTCTGCGAGCAGGCCTTTCTAATCGACCTGGCCGGGGTATCCTGGAAGGATATTGATCTCATCCCGTCAGTAGAGGATGCCTGGATATTTTTTAAAAATGCCTTCCTAACCATCTTAAATAAACATGCCCCATTCAAGAAATTTAGAACCAGGAACAGATATAGCCCTTGGTTCTCCCCAGACCTGACTGCCCTTAACCAACACAAAAACATCCTATGGCGTTCTGCATTAGCATCGAACAGCCCCCGTGATATGCAGCTGTTCAGGGAAGCTAGAAATCATTATACACAGGCAGTTAGAAAAGCCAAGGCTAGCTTTTTCAAGCAGAAATTTGCTTCCTGCAACACTAACTCAAAAAAGTTCTGGGACACTGTAAAGTCCATGGAGAATAAGAACACCTCCTCCCAGCTGCCCACTGCACTGAAGATAGGAAACACTGTCACCACTGATAAATCCACCATAATTGAGAATTTCAATAAGCATTTTTCTACGGCTGGCCATGCTTTCCACCTGGCTACTCCTACCCCGGACAACAGCACTGCACCCCCAACAGCAACTCGCCCAAGCCTTCCCCATTTCTCCTTCTCCCAAATCCATTCAGCTGATGTTCTGAAAGAGCTGCAAAATCTGGACCCCTACAAATCAGCCGGGCTAGACAATCTGGACCCTTTCTTTCTAAAATTATCTGCCGAAATTGTTGCCACCCCTATTACTAGCCTGTTCAACCTCTCTTTCGTGTCGTCTGAGATTCCCAAAGATTGGAAAGCAGCTGCGGTCATCCCCCTCTTCAAAGGGGGGGACACTCTTGACCCAAACTGCTACAGACCTATATCTATCCTACCGTGCCTTTCTAAGGTCTTCGAAAGCCAAGTCAACAAACAGATTACCGACCATTTCGAATCTCACCATACCTTCTCTGCTATGCAATCTGGTTTCAGAGCTGGTCATGGGTGCACCTCAGCCACGCTCAAGGTCCTAAACGATATCTTAACCGCCATCGATAAGAAACATTACTGTGCAGCCGTATTCATTGATCTGGCCAAGGCTTTCGACTCTGTCAATCACCATATCCTCATCGGCAGACTCGACAGCCTTGGTTTCTCAAATGATTGCCTCGCCTGGTTCACCAACTACTTCTCTGATAGAGTTCAGTGTGTCAAGTCGGAGGGTCTGCTGTCCGGACCTCTGGCAGTCTCTATGGGGGTGCCACAGGGTTCAATTCTTGGACCGACTCTCTTCTCTGTATACATCAATGAGGTCGCTCTTGCTGCTGGTGAGTCCCTGATCCACCTCTACGCAGACGACACCATTCTGTATACTTCCGGCCCTTCTTTGGACACTGTGTTAACAACCCTCCAGGCAAGCTTCAATGCCATACAACTCTCCTTCCGTGGCCTCCAATTGCTCTTAAATACAAGTAAAACTAAATGCATGCTCTTCAACCGATCGCTACCTGCACCTACCCGCCTGTCCAACATCACTACTCTGGACGGCTCTGACTTAGAATACGTGGACAACTACAAATACTTAGGTGTCTGGTTAGACTGTAAACTCTCCTTCCAGACCCATATCAAACATCTCCAATCCAAAGTTAAATCTAGAATTGGCTTCCTATTTCGCAACAAAGCATCCTTCACTCATGCTGCCAAACATACCCTTGTAAAACTGACCATCCTACCAATCCTCGACTTTGGCGATGTCATTTACAAAATAGCCTCAAATACCCTACTCAACAAATTGGATGCAGTCTATCACAGTGCAATCCGTTTTATCACCAAAGCCCCATATACTACCCACCATTGCGACCTGTACGCTCTCGTTGGCTGGCCCTCGCTTCATACTCGTCGCCAAACCCACTGGCTCCATGTCATCTACAAGACCCTGCTAGGTAAAGTCCCCCCTTATCTCAGCTCGCTGGTCACCATAGCATCTCCCACCTGTAGCACACGCTCCAGCAGGTATATCTCTCTAGTCACCCCCAAGACCAATTCTTTCTTTGGCCGCCTCTCCTTCCAGTTCTCTGCTGCCAATGACTGGAACGAACTACAAAAATCTCTGAAACTGGAAACACTTATCTCCCTCACTAGCTTTAAGCACCAACTGTCAGAGCAGCTCACAGATTACTGCACCTGTACATAGCCCACCTATAATTTAGCCCAAACAACTACCTCTTTCCCAACTGTATTTAATTTGTATTTATTTATTTATTTTGCTCCTTTGCACCCCATTATTTTTTTATTTCTACTTTGCACATTCTTCCATTGCAAAACTACCATTCCAGTATTTTACTTGCTATATTGTATTTACTTTGCCATCATGGCCTTTTTTTTGCCTTTACCTCCCTTCTCACCTCATTTGCTCACATTGTATATAGACTTGTTTATACTGCATTATTGACTGTATGTTTGTTTTTACTCCATGTGTAACTCTGTGTCGTTTTATCTGTCGAACTGCTTTGCTTTATCTTGGCCAGGTCGCAATTGTAAATGAGAACTTGTTCTCAACTTGCCTACCTGGTTAAATAAAGGTAAAATAAAAAATAAAAAATAAATAACAGGAGTACAAACCACCAACAGGAGTACAGACCTCCAATGGGAGTACAGACCCCAAACGGGAGTACAGACTCCCAATGGGAATACAGACCCCCCACGGGAGAACAGACCCCCAAGGGGAGAACAGACCCCCAATGGGAATACAGACCTCCAACAGGAGTACAGACCCCCACCGGGAATACAGACCCCCACCGGGAGTACAGACCCCCACCGGGAGTACAGACCCCCACCGGGAATACAGACCTCCAACAGGAGTACAGACCCCCACCGGGAATACAGACCCCCACCGGGAGTACAGACCCCCACCGGGAGTACAGACTCCCACTGGGAATACAGACCCCCACCGGGAGTACAGACCCCCACCGGGAGTACATACCTACAACGGGAGAACAGACCCCAAGAAATCAGCCAATCTCCTTCTAGTGGCCAAAGAACTGCCGGTAATGGAGAGAAGAATTATTCAGTCAAGGAAGTTATTCTTTTTTTTTTATATAGAGTCACATTAGGACACAAGAACAGCGTGTAAATTATAACACATTAGTGCAGGAAATGTATTTAAAATACTGTAAGTGAATGCTGGAATTAAGCAAATGAGCAAAAGCTGTGTTTGTTAAAGAAAATATAAATCTGTCTCTAAAAAATGCCTGTTATGTCCAGTGATTTAATATAAATGCCCGGGCTACTGCTAATGATAACGCTAACGCTAAAGCTAATGCTAATCATAATGCTAATGGTAACGCTAATGCTAATGCTAATACTAATCATAATGCTAATGGTAACGCTAATGCTAATGATAATACTAATCATAATGCTAATGGTAACGCTAATGCTAAGGATAATGTGTGTTCCCAGAGTTCCAGAGTCTCTAGAGCAAGTGGAGGGAGAGGTCTTGTTCCAGCAGTTTCAGATCGCTGAGGTGCTGGGAGGAAGTGGCTACAACATAGAAATCCTGAACACACCGTTCACACCCCAGATCACAGGTACAGACACGACACACACAACACACACACGCACACACACACACGCACACACACACACACACACACACACACACACACACACACACACACACACACACACACACACACACACACACACACACAGCAGTATGTGTCACACCGTAACAGACAGCAGTACGTGTCACACCGTAGCAGACAGCAGTATGTGTCACACCGTAGCAGACAGCAGTATGTGTCACACCGTAGCAGACAGCAGTAGGTGTCACACCGTAGCAGACAGCAGTATGTCACACAGTAGCAGACAGCAGTATGTGTCACACCGTAGCAGACAGCAGTATGTGTCACACCGTAGCAGACAGCAGTATGTCACACAGTAGCAGACAGCAGTATGTGTCACACCGTAGCAGACAGCAGTATGTCACACAGTAGCAGACAGCAGTATGTGTCACACCGTAGCAGACAGCAGTATGTGTCTATGTGTTGCAGATGAGGATCGCCTGTCGAAGAGGAAAAGTATAGGAGACACCATCTCTCTTCAGATGGACATGGATCCACGATATAGCCCAGAGAGAGAACAGGTAGACTGTGTGTGTGTTGTCTCTGAGGCCAGGATTCAATCAGATCAGTGGTATCACGCGTGAGCTGACAATTTGCACAGCTTTTCATTGCTTTTGTTTAGGCGGTGTCAGAGGTGGATCTGCGTTAGGCCTGCACGAGGTCACTGTTACAAAACCACAGCCATCAAATCAAATGTATTTATATAGCCCTTCGTACATCAGCTGATATCTCAAAGTGCTGTACAGAAACCCAGAATAAAACCCCCAAACAGCAAGCAATGCAGGTGTTGAAGCACGGTGGCTAGGAAAAACTCCCTAGAAAGGCAGGAACCTAGGAAGAAACCTAGAGAGGAACCAGGCTATGTGGGGTGGCCAGTCCTCTTCTGGCTGTGCCGGGGAGGTCAGGATTCCATAGCCGCAGGCAGAACAGTTGAAACTGGAGCAGCAGCACGGCCAGGTGGACTGGGTACAGCAAGGAGTCATCATGCCAGGTAGTCCTGAGGCATGGTCCTAGGGTTCAGGTCCTCCGAGAGAGAGAAAGAAAGATAGAATTAGAGAGAGCATACTTAAATTCTCACAGGACACCGGATAAGACAGGAGAAGTACTCCAGATATAACAAACTGACCCTAGCCCCCTGACACATAAACTCCTGCAGCATAAATACTGGAGGCTGAGACAGGAGGGGTCATCCTTACAATCCATCCGCGTTAAAAGTTTAGAAATACATTTCTATGTCATAAACCCTCAAAGTTCCAGAACGGGGTGAAAATGGCAGCCATCTTGGTCAGGGAGAAATCCAAACCAGTCTAATTGGAATGAATGGCAGTAGAGGGATAATCTTGATTTTACTTAAACTGGAGAGACAATAAGTAAGGCATGTGATGTATCAGAAATATTAAAATATAATTATTGTCAACCTAATATATTGTTATGTACTGTAGTGTACACAGGTTTTATACAACGTAGATGTAAACAGACTGTAAATGTCTCAGTTCTTGGAAAACCGTGAGTGTTGTTATACATTATAAACTGGGTGGTTCGAGCCCTGAATGCTGATTGGTTAACAGCCATGAGTGTTATTATACATTATAAACTGGGTGGTTCGAGCCCTGAATACTGATTGGCTGACAGCCATGAGTGTTATTATACATTATAAACTGGGTGGTTCGAGCCCTGAATGCTGATTGGCTGACAGCCATGAGTGTTATTATACATTATAAACTGGGTGGTTCGAGCCCTGAATGCTGATTGGCTGACAGCCATGAGTGTTATTATACATTATAAACTGGGTGGTTCGAGCCCTGAATACTGATTGGCTGACAGCCATGAGTGTTATTATACATTATAAACTGGGTGGTTTGAGCCCTGAAGTCTGATTGGTTAACAGCCGTGAGTGTTATTATACATTATAAACTGGGTGGTTCGAGCCCTGAAGGGTGATTGGTTGACAACCGTGAGTGTTATTATACATTATAAACTGGGTGGTACGAGCCCTGAATGCTGATTGGCTGACAGCCATGAGTGTTATTATACATTATAAACTGGGTGGTTCGAGCCCTGAAGGCTGATTGGTTGACAACCATGAGTGTTATTATACATTATAAACTGGGTGGTACGAGCCCTGAATGCTGATTGGCTGACAGCCATGAGTGTTATTATACATTATAAACTGGGTGGTTCGAGCCCTGAAGGCTGATTGGTTGACAACCATGAGTGTTATTATACATTATAAACTGGGTGGTTTGAGCCCTGAAGGCTGATTGGTTGACAGCCATGAGTGTTATTATACATTATAAACTGGGTGGTTCGAGCCCTGAAGGCTGATTGGTTGACAACCGTGAGTGTTATTATAGATTATAAATTGGGTGGTTTGAGCCCTGAATGCTGATTGGCTATAGCATTATGATACAATATCTTCCTTGTCCTATCATCTACCGATGTCAGTCAGTGTACGGCTGTGGATTGACTGCATTGTATGAGTGGAATGTTCTGGAACCATTCCTCTAAAATTGACTGCATGGTTTGAGTGGAATGTTCTGGAACCATTCCTCTAAAATTGACTGCATGGTTTGAGTGGAATGTTCTGGAACCATTCCTCTAAAATTGACTGCATTGTTTGAGTGGAATGTTCTGGAACCATTCCTCTAAAATTGACTGGCTAGCCAGGTAACAAACATACACTGTATATAAAGTCTTCAAATTCATAATTGTACACAATATCTTATCGCAACACTGGCTGACCATGGTTGACCAACTCCCTTAACAAAATGTCTGACCTTTTTATATCATCATAACGAGGTTCATGTCCATTTTAGTATTATAATTCCTAAGTCTATGACAACTCAAATGTTTATTAATATTTAAGCAAAAATAATAGTGATTTTTCTTTCTCAGCCTAATCGTGTGGTGTAGGTTATATCACACATTCCAGTGTTGGAACTTGCTTTGACAGCTCGAACACATCTACACCTCCGACACCGCCAAAACATGAGCAATGAAAAGCTATGAGTTAGCACGGATTGAATCCCGGCCTAACTGTCTCATTACTATCCTTGTTGTCCATGGGTTGAATCCCGGCCTAACTGTCTCATTACTTACCTTGTTGTCCATGGGTTGAATCCCGGCCTAACTGTCTCATTACTATCCTTGTTGTCCATGATTTGAATCCCGGCCTAACTGTCTCATTACTATCCTTGTTGTCCACGGGTTGAATCCCGGCCTAACTGTCTCATTACTATCCTTGTTGTCCACGGGTTGAATCCCGGCCTAACTGTCTCATTACTATCCTTGTTGTCCATGATTTGAATCACGGCCTAACTGTCTCATTACTATCCTTGTTGTCCACGGGTTGAATCCCGGCCTAACTGTCTCATTACTATCCTTGTTGTCCATGATTTGAATCACGGCCTAACTGTCTCATTACTATCCTTGTTGTCTATGGATTGAATCCCAGCCTAACTCTCTCATTACTATCCTTGTTGATCACAGAAGTCTCCAGCAGAACAGATCACCTTTGAGACTCTGAAGAATGCCATCGGTAAGATTGACGCATACTACATCTCTTATTGCTTTGGAGAAAAGCATATTTTAATCTCTTTGATGTTTTGAAAGACAATAACCCCCTGCTCTCTCTCTCTCACTCAGTGGATAGTGTGAATGGTGAAGAGCAGGAGAGGGAGAAGAGGAGACTGGTGGTAGAGAGGTTTCAGACCGCCCCCTTCGAGGAGATCGCCGCCCACTGTGGGGCCAAGGTGAGTCTTGACCCCTGACATTTAACCCCTTGACCTAGAATGAAATAGAATGTCTCTGTTTTCCGGGCTCCTGACCAATCTATTTTGTGTGTGTAATATTTTTTTTTGTTGATACTTTTAAACTTTTTTCGTACATGTTTCTGCCATCATTTCATCTATATTCTTTGTATCCATCTTTTTACCACCACAAACCGACTGACACTAAGACTGTTTACGGCATCCAACAGCTGTTTAAGGCCATAGGCAAACAATTAAATGCTGATCCAGACGCAGTGCTTCTAGTAGCTGGAGATTTTAATGCAGGAAAACTGAAGTCAATGCCACAGATGTCACACGTTTTGAGGAAGCGTGAGGCCCATTGTCGAGCCATTCATCCGCCTCCATCACCTCATGTTTCAGCATGATAATGCACGGCCCCATTTCGCAAAGATCTGTAGACAATTCCTTGAAGCTGAAAACGTCCCAGGTCTTCCCTGTCCTGCATACTCACCAGACATGTCACCCATTGAGCATGTTTGGGATGCTCTGGATCGACGTGTACGACAGCATGTTCCAGTTCCCGCCAATATCCAGCAACTTCACACAGCCCTTGAAGAGAAGTGGGACAACATTCAACAGGCTACAATCAACAGCCTGATTAACTCTATGTGAAGGAGATGTCGTGCTGCATGAGACAAATGGTCACACCAGATACTGACTAGTTTTCTGATCGACGGGCGGCTATCTTTTTATTTGAAGGTATCTGTGACCAACCGATGCATATCTGTATTCCCAGTCCTGTTTAAATCCATAGATCAGGACCTAATGAATTTATGTAATTTGACACACGCACACACACGCACCCACACACACACACATTCACATTCCTTCACACCCTGTTTATCGATCAAAGTCCCTTTACCCCTTACCTCGAGGTAATTGAGGTCATATTACCTCAATTACCTCGACTAACCTGTACCCCTACCTACATGGTCATATTACCTCAATTACCTCGACTAACCTGTACCCCTATCTACATGGTCATATTACCTCAATTACCTCGACTAACCTGTACCCCTACCTACATGGTCATATTACCTCGACTAACCTGTACCCCTACCTACATGGTCATATTACCTCGACTAACCTGTACCCCTACCTACATGGTCATATTACCTCGACTAATCTGTACCCCTATCTACATGGTCATATTACCTCAATTACCTCGACTAACCTGTACCCCTACCTACATGGTCATATTACCTCAATTACCTCGACTAACCTGTACCCCTACCTACATGGTCATATTACCTCAATTACCTCAACTAACCTGTACCCCTACCTACATGGTCATATTACCTCAATTACCTTGACTAACCTGTACCCCTACCGACATGGTCATATTACCTCAATTACCTCGACTAACCTGTACCCCTACCTACATGGTCATATTACCTCGACTAACCTGTACCCCTACCTACATGGTCATATTACCTCAATTACCTCAACTAACCTGTACCCCTACCTACATGGTCATATTACCTCAATTACCTCGACTAACCTGTACCCCTACCTACATGGTCATATTATCTCAACTAACCTGTACCCCTACCTACATGTACATATTACCATAACTGACCTGTACCCCTACCTACATGTACATATTACCATAACTGACCTGTACCCCTACCTACATGTACATATTACCTCAACTAACCTGTACCCCTACCTACATGTACATATTCCCATAACTGACCTGTACCCCTACCTACATGTACATATTACCTCAACTAACCTGTACCCCTACCTACATGGTCATATTACCTCGACTAACCTGTACCCCTACCTACATGTACATATTACCTCAACTAACCTGTACCCCTACCTACATGGTCATATTACCTCAATTACCTCAACTAACCTGTACCCCTACCTACATGGTCATATTACCTCAATTACCTCGACTAACCTGTACCCCTACCTACATGTACATATTACCATAACTGACCTGTACCCCTACCTACATGTACATATTACCATAACTGACCTGTACCCCTACCTACATGTACATATTACCTCAACTAACCTGTACCCCTACCTACATGTACATATTACCATAACTGACCTGTACCCCTACCTACATGTACATATTACCATAACTGACCTGTACCCCTACCTACATGTACATATTACCTCAACTAACCTGTACCCCTACCTACATGTACATATTACCATAACTGACCTGTACCCCTACCTACATGTACATATTACCTCAACTAACCTGTACCCCTACCTACATGTACATATTACCTCAACTAACCTGTACCCCTACCTACATGTACATATTACCTCAACTAACCTGTACCCCTACCTACATGTACATATTACCTCAACTAACCTGTACCCCTACCTACATGTACATATTACCATAACTGACCTGTACCCCTACCTACATGTACATATTACCATAACTGACCTGTACCCCTACCTACATGTACATATTACCTCAACTAACCTGTACCCCTACCTACATGTACATATTCCCATAACTGACCTGTACCCCTACCTACATGTACATATTACCTCAACTAACCTGTACCCCTACCTACATGGTCATATTACCTCGACTAACCTGTACCCCTACCTACATGTACATATTACCTCAACTAACCTGTACATATTACCTCAACTAACCTGTACCCCTACCTACATGTACATATTACCTCAACTAACCTGTACCCCTACCTACATGTACATATTACCTCAACTAACCTGTACCCCTACCTACATGTACATATTACCTCAACTAACCTGTACCCCTACCTACATGTACATATTCCCATAACTGACCTGTACCCCTACCTACATGTACATATTACCATAACTGACCTGTACCCCTACCTACATGTACATATTACCATAACTGACCTGTACCCCTACCTACATGTACATATTACCATAACTGACCTGTACCCCTACCTACATGGTCATATTACCTCAACTAACCTGTACCCTTACCTACATGTACATATTCCCATAACTGACCTGTACCCCTACCTACATGTACATATTACCTCAACTAACCTGTACCCCTACCTACATGTACATATTACCATAACTGACCTGTACCCCTACCTACATGTACATATTACCTCAACTAACCTGTACCCCTACCTACATGTACATATTACCATAACTGACCTGTACCCCTACCTACATGTACATATTACCTCAACTAACCTGTACCCCTACCTACATGTACATATTCCCATAACTGACCTGTACCACTGCACATTGACTCGGTACCGGTACCACTCGTATGTAGCCTCGTTATTCTTATTTCATGGTGTTACTATTTTTCCTTGAGGTAGTTTTTCACCATTTTTACTTTCTTGAAACGTATTGTGGTACGTGCTTCACGGTGAGATCTACACCTGTTATATTTGTTTGACCTCTAACCTCTAATTCATATCTCTATCTGAACGTTGAAAGTACCCCCATGAACCAAATAATAACTGTGTGTGTGTGTGTGTGTGTGTGTGTGTGTGTGTGTGTGTGTGTGTGTGTATTCCAGTCCTCCCTGCTACAGAGTAAGCTGGACCAGATCTTTGAGCTGACAATCAGGCCGCCTCCCAGTCCCTCTGGCTCCGCCTCCCAAGGCCAGACCCCGACCCGCTCTGTTCCTGTTTACGAGATGAAGTTCCCTGACCTCTGTGTTTACTAGACACACACACACACACCCACACACACACACAGAACACTCTCACACACACCCTGACCTCTGTGTCTACTAGAGACACACACACACACACACACACACTCATACACACACACACCGGTCTGTATCCTGGTCTGTCCTGGTATGTTCCCCACTGTTGTCTCTCTTTAGTGGGGACAATCTGTAGAATCCATGTTGTCTCTCTCAGTGTGGACAATCTACAGAGTCCCTGTTGTCTCTCTCTAGTGGGGACAATCTGTAGAATCCCTGCTTTCTCTCTCTAGTGGGGACAATCTGTAGAATCCCTGTTGTCTCTCTCTAGTGGGGACAATCTGTAGAATCTCTGCTGTCTCTCTCTAGTGGGGACAATCTGTAGAATCCCTGTTGTCTCTCTCTAGTGTGGACAATCTACAGAATCCCTGTTCTCTGTCTCTAGTGTGGACAATCTACAGAATCCCTGCTGTCTCTCTCTAGTGTGGACAATCTACAGAATCCCTGCTGTCTCTCTCTAGTGGGGACAATCCACAGAATCCCTGTTGTCTCTCTCTAATGGGGACAATCTGTAGAATCCATGTTGTCTCTCTCTAGTGGGGACAATCTGTAGAATCCCTGTTGTCTCTCTCTAGTGGGGACAATCTACAGAATCCCTGTTGTCTCTCTCTAGTGAGGACAATCTACAGAATCCCTGTTGTCTCTCTAGTTGGGACAATATGTAGAATCCCTGTTGTCTCTCTCTAGTGGGGACAATCTACATAATCCCTGTTGTCTCTCTAGAATCCCCTCCATTGAAATACCAATGGAACACCCCAACCATCATTGCATGTAATCCATGTTGTTGTGTGTTTGTATACAGCAATAACTCTATATAGTTCAGCAATAATGTGACATCACAAGAGAAAGTCTGTGTGTGTGTGCGTACATACGCTGTACATTCACGTGTATTACTACTGAATGTGAACCAGTGACTAAAGTGAATGTTATTGAGTGTTTGACACTGTGATGCATCCCATGTACTGAGGAGTGGACCACAAAAGCAGGACCATACCGTCAGCAAAGACAACTTTTTTAAGTTACTAAGAATATAGTATGTTGTTTTAATGTATACAATTTCACTTATGAATCGGTCTTCAGTATGAACCACAGAAAGTTAGCAGGCTGATTCTTTGATTCTGTTTTGTGACATCATACCCCCCCTGAACTAACCCACTGTGTACTAATATCAATCAAACAGCAGTGTCCGTATCTAATCTAATCTACTCTATGATATTATATTCTATTCTGCTCTGCTCTGGTGTACTCTACTCTTCTACACTACTTTGAACTCCTCTACTCTACTATATTCTATTCTTCTCTATTCTGCTCTACTCTACTCTACTCTACTCTACTCTACTCTACTCTACTCTACTCTACTCTACTCTACTCTACTCTACTCTACTACTCTACTCTACTCTACTCTACTCTATTATATTCTACTCTACTCCATTCTACTCTATTATAATATATTATACTCTTCTCTACTCTATTATATTCCTTTCTACTCTACTATATTATATTCTACTCTATTCCAATCTTCTCTACTCTATTCTACTCTACTACTTTATTCTACTCTATTCTTCTCTTTTCTACTCTACTATATTCTACTCTACTCTATTCTTTTCTACTCTAGTCTACTCTATTCTACTCTACTATTTTATATTCTACTCTACTATTTTATATTCTACTCTACTCTACTTTATTCTACTCTATTCTTCTCTTTTCTACTCTACTATATTCTATTCTACTCTATTATATTCTACTCTACTCGCTTCTACTCTATTATGCTCTATTCTACTCTATTCTATTCTACTCATTCTACGCTACTCTATTATATTCTACTCTACTCTGCTATATTCTACTCTACTCTTTTCAACTATATTCTACTCTACTCTATTATACGCTATTCTACTCTATTCTATTTCACTCTACTCTATTATATTATACACTATTCTACACTTCTCTATTCTACTCTACTCTATTCTACTCTACACTAATTTCTTATACTCTATTATATTATATTCTACTCTATTCTACTCTACTATATTATATTCTACTCTACCCTACTTTATTCTACTCTACTCTACTTTATTCTACTCTTCTATTATATTATATTCTAGTCTATTCTATTATATTCTACTCTATTATATTCTACTCTATTCTACCCTTTTCTACTCTACTATTTTATATTCTACTTCATTCTACTCTATTCTACTCTTTTCTACTCGACTATATTCTACTCTACTCACTGTGTCAGTGTAATCTCTGTTTCCAGTAATATTCTGAATGTCAATATTTAATCAAACTCTGAAAACAGAATACTGTCAAACAAGACATGCAGAGTGATGCTGTGGCGTCTTGTTTGAGATCTGATACTGGATGCTCTGATGTTTTGTTCTCAGCGTGTGTGTGTGTGTGTGTAAGGCAAAGTGTCTCTTTCAGTTCATCTGTTGTAGTTGTTATACTGAAACCAATCTAGTCACAATATTCATGACCAATCATAGCAAAATCATTGATTTGTTCTCGTTGATGAATATTGGTGATGATGTGTGATTCAAGGCTTTTGTTCCTTGGTATTATCATGATCATCCATTGAAACCTATTCTGTTATTGGACCTCTGTGTATGTCCCTACCAGTCGCATGTCGGCATTGGTTTGTACACCTGTCTGTTAAAGTATGGTCTTAGTGTGTGTGTGTGTTGTCTTACTCTTCCCTGACTCGGTGATGTTATGTCTAATTGTTTCTCTCTGTCACAGCTGTACATAGAATAATGAATATACAATTAAAATATAGAATTTTAACAGATGTGTGTGCTGTGTTTCCATGGTGAGATGCAGGGCATTGTGTCAGTAAATGAAAACTGACAGACTGTGGTTGCTTGCAATAAAATAAAAGAGTATTGTTGAATCAGGGGTTGGAACCAGTTCAGGGAACAGAACTGAAAAATAACAGCATTTTTGGAGGAATGGAAACAGAACCATTTTTGTCTTTTAAAAAACAATGATCTATTATTGATCATTTTTTGTTGTTGCCATTTAGTAGACTCTCCTATCCAGAGCAATTAGGGTTAAATGCCTTGCTCAAGAGCACATCAACTTGTTTTTACGTAGTCGGCTCTGGGATTCGAACCAGCGACGTTTCGGTTACTGGCCCAATGCTCCCTTCATGTTTTGTTCCAAAAATATTCCTAATGTTTAGTATATAATACGTTTCAGTGCTAGTAATAGCTTAAACACATTCCAGTTCACGTCATGTCATGATGTTCAGCGCCAAGCCCCCTTCATGTCCACCCCTCTCTGGATAGGAGAGTCTACCTCTCTCTCTCTCACTCTTTCCCCAACCGTGAAATTTCAGTCACATCTCACACCTGCAGTTATCTGACCAATCGAGCGCTTCCTTAGCAAGCTTCTCGATCCGTGCTAATGGGCAGAGTACATTTATGAGCTATATTGTGAAACCGTTTCGATTTCATGTGTAAAAAAATTTACAAAAAGGAACTACATGAATCGTTACTTGTTTTGGGTCTGAACCGGTTCAGAACTTTCTTTTCTTGTCGGAACACTTGATTGGAACCGGTTCAGAACTTTCTTTTCTTGCCGGAACACTGGATTGGAACCGGTTCAGAACTTTCTTTTCTTGCCGGAACACTGGATTGGAACCGGTTCAGAACTTTCTTTTCTTGCCGGAACACTGGATTGGAACCGGTTCAGAACTTTCTTTTCTTGCCGGAACACTGGATTGGAACCGGTTCAGAACTTTCTTTTCTTGCCGGAACACTGGATTGGAACCGGTTCAGAACTTTCTTTTCTTGTCGGAACACTGGATTGGAACCGGTTCCGAACTTTCTTTTCTTGTCGGAACACTGGATTGGAACCGGTTCAGAACTTTATTTTCTTGTCGGAACACTGGATTGGAACCGGTTCAGAACTTTATTTTCTTGTCGGAACACTGGATTGGAACCAGTTCAGAACTTTCTTTTCTTGTCGGAACACTGGATTGGAACAAAAATAATAGGGGTTCTGTTCGTAACGGAACGATTGGAAAATGATTTCAGTTCCATCCCCTGGTTGGAATGTTTCATTTATCATTTACAAAAATAGTACATTCCAATAAATAATGTACTCATCACTCAGCTAACATCATCGCTACGTCAGAGGACAGTGCTTTTAGCCAATCACAAAACAGGTCTGTCTCCTAATGGCAAATCAAATGAGAGCTTATGGCTCTAAGTCCTACAGTGACATTCTCTTCCTCCCTCAACCCTGGAAATGGTATTTCCTCTCCCCAATGCCCTCTTTTCTTCCCCTTCCTCCCTCCCTCACTGCTCTCTCTTCTGCTGTCCGTCTTTGATAATGACGTTTTTGAACAGCGTGAGCAGTGGTTTCTGACTACATTCGTCCCAGCTTTTCATGAACCCTCCATAGCGCTTACTGGCAGGCGGTCCGCTCCAGCGGAAGTGGTTCATCTTGTACGAGCCGTCTTTCTTCTCCTGAAGACTAAACACCCCCTCCATGCCCTCTGCCTCGCCCCCCTCCGTAGTCCCAGCCTCCAGGGAGGGGTACATGGCGTCGTCGGTGCCCAGCTCTCGTCTCATCTCGCTGGGAAAGGCCTCGGAGGACTCCTCCTCCACACCGTTAGTGTAGACCTTCACCGGCCGACGCTTACGGCCCACAGGCTTCCCCCAGCGGAAGTGTTCCATGGAGTAGGAACGCTTGGCCTGGGGGGACACACTGTTCTGCTGCTCCGTGGGGTACAGGGGGGAGGATGGGGAGAGGAGGGACAGAGGTGGGGAGAGGAGGGACAGAGGTAAGAAGAGGGGAGGAGAGTCAGAGTCGGAGGAGGACGGGGGTTGGAGATGCACCTTGACGGGGAAGATGGGAGATTTGGTGGTGAGGTCAGAACGACAGAGCTGGATACACTCCTGAGAGAGAGGAGCGGGGAGAAGAGAGAGGAGGGAGAGGAGAGGAAGAGGAGTGAGAGGAGGGAGAGGAGAGGAAGAGGAGAGGAGAGAGAGGAGGAGTGAGAGAGAGGAGGGAGAAGATGGAGAGGAGCAGAGAAGAGAGAGAGAGGAGGGAGAGGAGCGAGGAGAGAGAGGAGGGAGAGAAGAGAGGAGCGGAGAGGAGAGAGAAGAGGGAGAAGCAGGGAGAGAGAGGAGGGAGAGAAGAGAGGAGAGAGAGAGGAGAGAGAGGAGGGAGAGAAGAGAGGAGAGAGAGAAGCGGGGAGAGAGAGGAGGGAGAGAAGCGGGGAGAGAGAGGAGAGAGAGAAGCGGGGAGAGAGAGGAGGGAGAGAAGAGAGGAGAGAGAGGTTAGGTGTGTAGCAGTAGAATAACACTCTCAGTCGTAACCGCTCTCTTACATACTTGAGCTTTTACAACATTTGGAAAACATTCTGCTCTTTCTTTGCAATGTTTCTAGCTCACCAGGATGCTGTTCTCAGAGCTGAGGTCATGACAGCGAGGGTTCTCCCAGCACTGACCTTTCACCCCTCTGACCACGCCCACCACGGCCACAGCCAATAGCCACACAGGACACAGCATCTTCACCTTGCACACACACAGAACACAGTTATACACACACTCACGGCATGATGCGGCTAAACTACACTCTCAGAAAAAATAAATAGTGCTATGTAGGATCATTTGTCCCTGTAGGAGAACCCTCTGAAAACGGGTCAAAATAGAACCATTTCCAGGTCAGATGGACCCATGGAACACACCTGGGTTGAAAAGAAGCTGGGTTCCAAATAGAACCTGTAAAAGGATGCTATTTTGGAACCAGAAACAGTTCTGATCTTAAAATGTTTATATCTGGAGAAAATAATTTGCAGAGGGTTCCCCTACAGGGACACATGGAGTAACATACAGTCCACAGCACCCTGTAAGTACGCAGCATAGGTGGAGATTACTGCTGTAATCCACTTCTGAACGTCGTCATTAATTGAAGGATTGCAGATGAGGGTGACAAAAAAAAATGTGGCATTTCTCTCACGACTCAATGACACTTTATATTTTCCCTAGAAAGCTCATGACTCAGGTGTTACGGACGGACGGACTAATTGACAGACAGACTGATTGACGGACAGACTGATTGGACGGACAGACTGATTGGACGGACAGACTGATTGACGGACATCATTGATCATGTTAATTAATGGCAATCATTTTAAAGAACTATATAATTATATAATTTTAATTATCATTACAACATAAATAATTTCTAGATAATCGGAAATATAAACTTTAGAATTCAGTATTCTGTTTATAATAACTATCAAATCTAAATCATATTAATCTGATGTCACCAACCTGTCGCCAAAGCTTCTCTCACTCTTCTCTCTTCTCGCTCTTCTCTCTGTCTTCTCTCTTCTCGCTCTTCTCGCTCTTCTCTCTCTCTTCTCGCTCTTCTCTCTGTCTTCTCTCTTCTCGCTCTTCTCTCTGTCTTCTCGCTCTTCTCTCTCTCTTCTCGCTCTTCTCTCTGCCTTCTCTCTTCTCGCTCTTCTCTCTGTCTTCTCGCTCTTCTCTCTCTCTTCTCGCTCTTCTCTCTGTCTTCTCTCTTCTCGCTCTTCTCTGTCTTCTCGCTCTTCTCTCTCTTCTCTCTGTCTTCTCTCTTCTCGCTCTTCTCTCTCTCTTCTCGCTCTTCTCTCTCTCTTCTCGCTCTTCTCTCTCTCTCTTCTCGCTCTCATCTCTCTTCTTTCCTCCAACCAGTCTCACTTTTCTCTTCCGAGGAGTTGTCTTAAGTGTCTGCACTGTTGTCCGTCTGTGTGTCCGAGAGTGTGTATGTTTGAGTGTGTGTGTGTGTGTGTGTCTCTCTCTGTCTCTGGCCCTCTCTCTTTTATACCTGAACCTGAGTGACGATGGCTCTCAAGGCCACCCAGAGCCCCGGGTTGCCCCCCCCCCCACCACAGCCATTAAGAAAAGAAAGCCACACACACACACACCAGAAGGATTAAGTGTGTACACCTGATGAGCGTCCAATGCATAACAAACATGACAAACGTCCAGTCTTTGTCCACCAGTTAGGGACTTGAACGTCAACATAGTGAACAGGTGGATTATCGAGGGTCTGCCGTGCCGTCAGAGCAGGAAGCTTGTCGTCTGTATGCTGAAGGTGTGGAGTTACTCTGATCTGTGTGGTCCAGGGCTCTGATTGACATCTGGCTGCTGGCTGGCTCTTTTGTCTACTGGATTTAACACCTGTCTGGATTAACACCTTTTAAGAGGCTGTGTCAACTCTGGGTCCGTCAGGAGGAAGATATGAAGAAGATGCTAGAAGGAAGAGTAGATACTAAAAACCTGCCAAATCGTGATTTGTTCAAATAACCAGTGACGGAAAAAACGCAAACACCGGATCTATTTCTGGTCGTTAGCTATCGGGGGGCCCCCTTAGTATAAAGACAGATCAATGGTGGCATTTATGTTGACAGAGTCTGTCCACCAGAGATTAAAGGCTGAGTGACAGACAGGATGGAGTGACTGGAAGTTGGAGGGAGGAGAGAATAGGAGGGTGGCAAGAGGGCGATGACCTCTGTTGACCTCCTCTTATCAAGGCTCCAGCCATTCAACGGGGACCCGCTCTGTGTCAATGGCCATTCATATTCAATTTAATTAAACACACACACACACACACACACACACGGGGTCATTCAATGGGAAACTGCCAAGGTCTCAGAGTGTCTAACTTCATTCTAACTCTGGAAATGGACAAGAGAAAAGCCATTAGATCTGACCTTGGCTTGTTGTGTACGAGCCTGTGGATTGACACACACACACACACACCACACACTGGGGGCGCAAAGAGCTTTAATGGTTTGTGGAGTGGAGAAGCCATTTAGTGAATGACCTCATTGATGGAAACACACAGGTACCGCTGAACGTCTCCTCTTAGACGGAACAGTTTGACAGACTTTCCCATTAAGACAAAATGTGAAGAAAAAAAACAACATTGGCTTGGATCATCTTACATTCGTTGATATAATCTCTGACAGGGACGATGTGATGGAAACAGGAGGACAGGACACCGTGTTGTATAATATATAAACATAAAAACAACCAATCTCAATCATGTTCTGGTCACCTGGCGGGGGGAAACAATGAAGCTAGAGTTTAAAACCAGACTAGGGGTGAATCTCAATTGCATCTCCTAGATTCCTTGGATCATATTTCCTCCACTCCTCAAAATGAATTGGAAGAGAAGATCAGAAGGGAGGAACCTTGGATTTTCCCCTCCAATGGGAGGTGAGAAAGAGAAGACAAGGAAAATAAGAAATGCAGCTGTGATTCGGCTCAAGAGAAGAGTCCTGAGACATGGTGGGGCATGGTGTATATCTGGTAAAGACACAAGACACATTTTATTGTATTCTATTGGACATCAAAAAATAATGAGAAATACAAAAAGATAATTACTTGACACATTGGCAAGAATTTACATTAAAACAGAGCAAACTAGAATGCTCTTTGGCCCTAAACAGAGAGATGACACAGTTGCAGGATACCTGACATCTGTGACTGATCCAAAATTAAGGGAAGTTTTGACTATGTACAGACTCAGTGAGCATAGCCTTGCTGTTGAGAAAGGCCACCGATTGCAGACCTGGCTCTCAAGAGAAGGCAGGCTATGTGCTCACTGTCCACAAAATGAGGGTAGCCTAGTGGTTAGAGCATTGGATTAGTAACGGAAGGTTGCAAGTTCAAACCCACGAGCTGACAAGGTACAAATCTGTCGTTCTGCCCCTGAACAGGCAGTTAACCCACTGTTCCTAGGCTGTTATTGAAAATAAGAATTTGTTCTTAACTGACTTGCCTGGTTAAATAAAAGGTAAAAAAAAATCATTACAACACTGTACAGTCGTGGGCAAAAGTTGAGAGAATGACACAAATATTAATTTTCACAAAGTTTGCTGCCTCAGTTTGTATGATGGCAATTTGCATATACTCCAAAATGTTATGAAGAGTCCCTCTTTGCCATGCAAATGAACTGAATCCCCAAAAAACATTTCCATTGCATTTCAGCCCTGCCACAAAAGGAGCAGCTGACATCATGTCAGTGATTCTTTCGTTAACGCAGGTGTGAGTGTTGACAAGGACAAGGCTGGAGATCACTCTGTCATGCTGATTGAGTTTGAATAACACTGGAAGCTTCAAAAGGAGGGTGGTGCTTGGAATCATTGTTCCTTCCTCTGTCAACCATGGTTACCTAAAAGGGAACACGTGCTGTTATCATTGCTTTGCACAAAAAGGGTTCACAGGCAAGAATATTGCTGCCAGTAAGCTTACACCTAAATCAACCATTTATCGGATCATCAAGAACTTCATGGAGAGCAGTTCAATTGTTGTGAAGAAGGCTTCAGGGCACCCAAGTCCAGCGAGCGCCAGGACCATCTCCTAAAGTTGATTCAGCTGTGGGATCGGGGCACCAGTGCATCTGTGGAAAAAAAGCTTGTCCGGAGAAGACAAGGTGAGCGCTACCATCTGTCCTGTGTCATACCAACAGTAAAGCATCCTGAGACCATTCATGTGTGGGGTTGCTTCTCAGCCAAGGGAGTGGGCTCACTCACAATTTTGCTTAAGAACACAGCCATGAATAAAGAATGGTACCAACACATCCTCCGAGAGCAACTTCTCCCAACCACCCAGGAACCGTGTGATGACGAACAATGCCTTTTTCAGCATGATGGAGCACCTTGCCATAAGACAAAAGTGATAACTAAGTGGCTCGGGGAACAAAACATTGATATTTTGGGTCCATTGCCAGGAAACTCCCCAGACCTTAATCCCATTGAGAACTTGGTCAATCCTCAAGAGGCGGGTGGACAAACAAAAACCCACAAATTCTGACAGACTCCAAGCATTGATTACACAAGAATTGGCTGCCATCAGTCAGGATGTGGCACAGAAGTTAATTGACAGCATGCCAGGGCGGATTGCAGAGGTCTTGAAAAAGAAGGGTCAACACTGCAAATATTGACTCTTTGCATCAACTTCATGTAATTGTCAATAAAATCCTTTGACACTTATGAAATGCTTGTAATTATACTTCAGTATTCCATAGTAACATCTGATAAAAATATCTAAAGACACTGAAGCAGCAGACTTTGTGAAAATTTATATTTGTGTCATTCTCAAATTTCGGCCGTGACTGTTTATAGACATAATATGACATTTGAAAATGTCTTTGATATTTTGTGAGTGTTTACATTTGTTTATTATCTATTTCACTTGCTTTGGCAATTTAAAACAGACACAGAGACAGAGGAGACAGAGACAGAGACTGGATATAGCTCAATTAACATTTCAGAGAGAATGGACCAGAATAAGTTATGTAGATAGAGATTGAAGGATAGAGGGTTGAGTCACAGACAATACACTGAGTGTACAAAACATTAGGAACACCTTCCTAATATTGAGATGCCCCTTTTTTTATCCTCAGAACAGCCTCAACTCATTGGGACATGAACTTGACAAGGTGTCAAAAGCGTTCCACAGGGATGCTGGCCCATGTTGACTCCAATGATACCCACAGTTGTGTCAAGTTGTATGTCCTTTGGGTGGTGGCCCTTTGGGTGGTGGCCCTTTGGGTGGTGGCCCTTTGGGTGGTGGCCCTTTGGGTGGTGGCCCTTTGGGTGGTGGACGTGGAAAACCCAGCAGTTGTCAAACCGATGCGACTGGCATCTACAACCAGACCCCGTTCAAAGGCACTTAAATATTCACCATTAACCCTCTGAATGACACAATCCATTTCTAAATTGTCTCAAGGCTTAAAAAAATCTTTAAAACTTGTTAAGGTCCTTTTTTCAGAATTTCCACCTGAATGACGTGCCCAAAGTAAAGTGCCTGTTACTCAGGCCCAGAAGCCAGGATATGCATATAATTGGTAGCATTGGATAGACAACACATTGAAGTTTCTAAAATTGGTAAAGTAATATCTGAGACTATAACACAATTGATATGGCAGGTGAATATCCGAATAAAAACAAAGCAGGCTCTTATAATGGGTTGGAATGGGTTTTATCTAACAAAACGACCCTTCATGTTATAGCTGGGACCCTTGGGATAGATGAACAAGAATTTATGCTTTTAAATGATATAAGATCATTGTATTTTCATGAATGCTCATATTACAATTATTTATTTGAATTGCGTGCCTTCTAATTTCACCGGGTGTTGTTGACTGGTGTCCCGCTAGTGGGACGTCTAGTGGTGGAGGGAAGGGAAAGACATTCCAGGGCGCAGAGGGTTAAAGAGATCATTTTAACGTCCAAACATGGTCTCTGCTAGTCTAAAGAGGTCGTCGCATGGTCTCTGCTAGTCTAAAGAGGTCGCAGCGATTAGGGCCACATCGCTATGGAGAGGGACGTCTAGTGACGTCACACGATCTACTGTGGAATGAATGGAGGAATAACAATGGGATACAAAGGGAGAGAAAGTGAGATGGAGAGAAGGAATGACATGAGAGGAGAGAGGAGGGAGAGAGAGAGAGGAATAAGAGAGGGAGAGAGACAGAGAGACAGAGCCAGAAAGAGAGAGAGAGCCAGAAAGAGAGAGAGAGCCAGAAAGAGAGAGAGAGAAAGGGTATGTCCAGTAAGCAGTCTAGATAGGCTGTAGGGTCCAGGCCTGCTGATCTGACTAGCGGTGAATCCACCATGGAATTCAGAGAGGGATTCCCTTCTCAGACATACTACATCTATTAGACAGAGAGAGGGATTTCCTTCTCAGACATACTACATCTATTAGACAGAGAGAGGGATTTCCTTCTCAGACATACTACATCTATTAGACAGAGAGAGGGATTTCCTTCTCAGACATACTACATCTATTAGACAGAGAGAGGGATTTCCTTATTGTCCTCTGAGGTTTGTATTGTGTATGTATCAATCAGTCGGAGTGTGTGTTGAACTGTGTGTATATCAATCAGTATTCAACCCCTTTGTTATGAAAACAGTGTGAGTATCCACTAACGCTGTACAGCTTCCTGCTAGTGAAAACCGCCAGGCCTAGCCCTGAAAACAGTGTGAGTATCCACTAATGCTGTGCAGCTTCCTGCTAGTGAAAACCGCCAGGCCCAGCCCTGAAAACAGTGTGACTATCCACTAACGCTGTACAGCTTCCTGCTAGTGAAAACCGCCAGGCCCAGCCCTGAAAACAGTGTGACTATCCACTAACGCTGTACAGCCTCCTGCTAGTGAAAACCGCCAGGCCTAGCCCTGAAAACAGTGTGACTATCCACTAACGCTGTACAGCTTCCTGCTAGTGAAAACCGCCAGGCCCAGCCCTGAAAACAGTGTGACTATCCACTAACGCTGTACAGCTTCCTGCTAGTGAAAACCGCCAGGCCCAGCCCTGAAAACAGTGTGAGTATCCACTAACGCTGTACAGCTTCCTGCTAGTGAAAACCGCCAGGCCCAGCCCTGAAAACAGTGTGACTATCCACTAACGCTGTACAGCCTCCTGCTAGTGAAAACCGCCAGGCCTAGCCCTGAAAACAGTGTGAGTATCCACTAACGCTGTACAGCTTCCTGCTAGTGAAAACCGCCAGGCCCAGCCCTGAAAACAGTGTGACTATCCACTAATGCTGTACAGCCTCCTGCTAGTGAAAACCGCCAGGCCCAGCCCTGAAAACAGTGTGAGTATCCACTAACGCTGTACAGCCTCCTGCTAGTGAAAACCGCCAGGCCTAGCCCTGAAAACAGTGTGAGTATCCACTAACGCTGTACAGCTTCCTGCTAGTGAAAACCGCCAGGCCTAGCCCTGAAAACAGTGTGAGTATCCACTAACGCTGTGCAGCTTCCTGCTAGTGAAAACCGCCAGGCCTAGCCCTGAAAACAGTGTGAGTATCCACTAACGCTGTACAGCTTCCTGCTAGTGAAAACCGCCAGGCCCAGCCCTGAAAACAGTGTGACTATCCACTAACGCTGTACAGCTTCCTGCTAGTGAAAACCGCCAGGCCCAGCCCTGAAAACAGTGTGACTATCCACTAACGCTGTACAGCCTCCTGCTAGTGAAAACCGCCAGGCCTAGCCCTGAAAACAGTGTGACTATCCACTAACGCTGTACAGCTTCCTGCTAGTGAAAACCGCCAGGCCTAGCCCTGAAAACAGTGTGAGTATCCACTAATGCTGTACAGCTTCCTGCTAGTGAAAACCGCCAGGCCCAGCCCTGAAAACAGTGTGAGTATCCACTAACGCTGTACAGCTTCCTGCTAGTGAAAACCGCCAGGCCCAGCCCTGAAAACAGTGTGAGTATCCACTAACGCTGTACAGCCTCCTGCTAGTGAAAACCGCCAGGCCTAGCCCTGAAAACAGTGTGACTATCCACTAACGCTGTGCAGCTTCCTGCTAGTGAAAACCGCCAGGCCTAGCCCTGAAAACAGTGTGACTATCCACTAACGCTGTACAGCTTCCTGCTAGTGAAAACCGCCAGGCCTAGCCCTGAAAGCAGTGTGACTATCCACTAACGCTGTACAGCCTCCTGCTAGTGAAAACCGCCAGGCCCAGCCCTGAAAACAGTGTGAGTATCCACTAACGCTGTACAGCTTCCTGCTAGTGAAAACCGCCAGGCCCAGCCCTGAAAACAGTGTGAGTATCCACTAACGCTGTACAGCTTCCTGCTAGTGAAAACCGCCAGGCCCAGCCCTGAAAACAGTGTGACTATCCACTAACGCTGTACAGCCTCCTGCTAGTGAAAACCGCCAGGCCTAGCCCTGAAAACAGTGTGAGTATCCACTAACGCTGTACAGCTTCCTGCTAGTGAAAACCGCCAGGCCTAGCCCTGAAAGCAGTGTGAGTATCCACTAACGCTGTACAGCTTCCTGCTAGTGAAAACCGACAGGCCTAGCCCTGAAAACAGTGTGACTATCCACTAACGCTGTACAGCTTCCTGCTAGTGAAAACCGCCAGGCCTAGCCCTGAAAACAGTGTGAGTATCCACTAATGCTGTACAGCTTCCTGCTAGTGAAAACCGCCAGGCCTAGCCCTGAAAACAGTGTGAGTATCCACTAACTCGGTACAGCTCAATCTCTGCTGTGATTTGTTAAAACAACTCAACTGACAATACAAAACACAACATTCCATTGCCTCATCAGTTGACATCATCTGAATGAACATTCTACATTACCACGGAAATGATTGCATCACAATACCAGGCAGAAATGTGCGAGTGAACCCTTGAGTTTACCAGTCAAATTACCAAGGGTTTGAAGTTCCTATCCCCATTCTATTTCTACGGTAATTTTACGACAGAAATGGTCCTGTAATGTCAGCAGCAGGACGTTGAAGCAAATTCACAAGATGTACAAATAATGAATGTACATATATGTTATGAATTCATATTTTATTTATGCCGTAGGACAACAAGAACAGCACGTTATGAACGACATTCTGTCCGAAAAACAGCACTCACACAAACAAAACATCTGAATCAGACAGTTTGGTGATTCATCCTAAAGGAGTTTGTGATACTGCAGCTGGCATATCAAAACATTTTCCCACCGTTTACTTCAAATCCACATAAATGTTCACTGCCATTCCTAAGGACATCGTAAAAAAGGAAAATGTACAATATTGCAAGGTATTTTTTTTTACTGAGTTTAGTGCCGTTTTTGTAGACTGAAAATGTGGCGAGTAGTGTTCCCATCCTGCTTTTTCAGCCATGCACCTTTTAAAGGCTCCTGCCTTCACAGAGACCACCGGTAAACACTCTGCACACGTCGCCTAAATCTTTACATGTCAATCGGATTGAATCCTGGCCTTTGTATGAATCAGAGTGCTGCAGACTATCAGGCAGGAGGCAGGCAGGAGGCAGGCAGGAGGGCAGGAGGCAGGCAGGAGGGCAGGAGGGTAGGAGGGCAGGAGGGTAGGAACACTCCACATAGATAAACATGTTCCTTTCAGCAATGTTTCTTACATTTGGTCCTAGTTAAAAGCACAGCCTCACCCTCCAAGCACTCAGAGAGAGAGACAGAAACTCAGACGGATTAGCAATTTGAAGTGATTCATAAGGAGTGTGTGTGTGTGAGAGAGAGCGTTCTATGAATCCAAGGGCTTACAGAGAATGGTCAAATGGCTTTATAAGTGTATGCATTTGTGAGTATGGGAGGAAGAAAGGAGAGTTGCCAGCAGTGTGTCTGCTATAGGGGAAGGAGAAGGGGGAGGTAAAGTTGGTGAATCACATTATATTGGTACTCTCTGTCTCGCCTCTCTGTCCGTCTCCCCCCTGTCTCCTCCATTCTATCAATTCAAGGGTTTTATTGGCATGGGAAACATGTGTTAACATTGCCAAAGCAAGTGATCTTGCTCTGTCTCTGCCTCTCCATGTCTCCCCTTTCTCCTTCTCCCCTCTCTCTATTATGTATACAATACTTAATAATAGTTGACAGTAGTAGAGTAGTATCTGTTGTGTACCTTGTGTACTCCAATAGTATCAGGGAAGCAGCCTAGCAACCCTTTGTATTCGTTGTTCAGGAAATGAAAGTATTTTCTGGGCTGAAAGAAATATACATCACAACTGTTTATTTTCAGGTTCTGTAGTTTGAACTTCAGAGAGGATGAGAGACAGGCAGAAACACACACACAGAGACAGGATGAGAGACAGGCAGAAACACACACAGAGACAGGCAGAAACACACACAGAGACAGGCAGAAACACACACAGAGACAGGCTGAAACACACACAGAGACAGGCTGAAACACACACAGAGACAGGCTGAAACACACACAGAGACAGGCTGAAACACACACAGAGACAGGCTGAAACACACACAGAGACAGGCTGAAACACACACAGAGACAGGCTGAAACACACACAGAGACAGGCTGAAACACACACAGAGACAGGCTGAAACACACACAGAGACAGGCTGAAAACACACACAGAGACAGGCTGAAACACACACAGAGACAGGCTGAAACACACACAGAGACAGGCTGAAACACACACAGAGACAGGCTGAAACACACACAGAGACAGGCTGAAACACACACAGAGACAGGCTGAAACACACACAGAGACAGGCTGAAACACACACAGAGACAGGCTGAAACACACACAGAGACAGGCTGAAACACACACAGAGACAGGCTGAAACACACACAGAGACAGGCTGAAACACACACAGAGACAGGCTGAAACACACACAGAGACAGGCTAAAACACACAGAGACAGGCTGAAACACACAGAGACAGGCTGAAACACACAGAGACAGGCTGAAACACACAGAGACAGGCTGAAACACACAGAGACAGGCTAAAACACACAGAGACAGGCTGAAACACACAGAGACAGGCTGAAACACACAGAGACAGGCTGAAACTGAAACACACAGAGACAGGCTGAAACATTTACTTTACATTACACAACATTTACATTACAATACAACATGGCGTAGTGTCAGTAGTTTTGTAATGGCGTAGTGTCAGTAGTTTTGTAATGGCGTAGTGTCAGTAGTTTTGTAATGGCGTAGTGTCAGTAGTTTTGTAATGGCGTAGTGTCAGTAGTTTTGTAATGGCGTAGTGTCAGTAGTTCTGTAATGGCGTAGTGTCAGTAGTTCTGTAATGGCGTAGTGTCAGTAGTTCTGTAATGGCGTAGTGTCAGTAGTTCTGTAATGGCGTAGTGTCAGTAGTTCTGTAATGGCGTAGTGTCAGTAGTTCTGTAATGGCGTAGTGTCAGTAGTTCTGTAATGGCGTAGTGTCAGTAGTTCTGTAATGGCGTAGTGTCAGTAGTTCTGTAATGGCGTAGTGTCAGTAGTTCTGTAATGGCGTAGTGTCAGTAGTTCTGTAATGGCGTAGTGTCAGTAGTTCTGTAATGGCGTAGTGTCAGTAGTTCTGTAATGGCGTAGTGTCAGTAGTTCTGTAATGGCGTAGTGTCAGTAGTTCTGTAATGGCGTAGTGTCAGTAGTTCTGTAATGGCGTAGTGTCAGTAGTTCTGTAATGGCGTAGTGTCAGTAGTTCTGTAATGGCGTAGTGTCAGTAGTTCTGTAATGGCGTAGTGTCAGTAGTTCTGTAATGGCGTAGTGTCAGTAGTTTTGTAATGGTGTAGTGTCAGTAGTTCTGTAATGGTGTAGGGGTGGGGCAAGGGTTCTAAGGTGAGATATGAAATTCTTCATACCATAAGGTCATACCATACATAAATTTAGCTATTATATAATTGCAAAAAATATATATTATTGATTTCATTTGGGCTTTACTACTATAGAAAATTGAAACGCATTGAGTGGCAAAAATGACGGTTTAAAAACAAATCATAAGGAGTCATGTTTTTAAGTGTCCTACTTAATATCTAAATAATCTTAGGAAACATAAAGATTAAAAATGTTTTTTTTTAACCACATATTTATTTGCACCAAAACTGCCTCCAGACTTCCATTCATTGTTTTATGCTCTACCTTTAGATGAGTCCCGTGACTCTCGTCGGTGTTGTAGGTCAAACTGTTCAGATGCTCTGTAATGGGGTTCTTCCGTCGAAGGAGAGGAGGACCAAAATGCAACGTGGTTGAAGTTCATGTTTTTTAATAAGAAAACTAAACATGAACATAATACAAAACAATAAACGTGGAAAAACCGAAACAGCCCTATCTGGTGCAACAAACACAAAGACAGGAAACAACCACACACAAAACCCAACACCAAACAGGCTACCTAAATATGGTTCCCAATCAGAGACAATGACTAACACCTGCCTCTGATTTAGAACCATATCAGGCCATACATAGAAACGGACAAACTAGACACACAGCATAGAATACCCACTCAGATCACACCCTGACCAACCAAAACATAGAAACATACAAAGCAAACTATGGTCAGGGTGTGACATGCTCCTGACGTTTTCGTGAGAAGACCGATATTTGGGATTTCTCCCGTTCTGACAAACAGTGCTTGTTGCTCTTCCACTTTCCACTGCAGATGCGGAAACATAATGTGTTGCATTGAGACGCAGCCCATACAAAACCCACCCAGATACCTTTACTTTAAACTGACAGATTTATTTTTCTGGGGATTAAAAAAAAAGAATATGTTCCTGAAATTGATGCATCGGTGCAACAATAGACTCTAGGGGGGTTTCTCATGGAAAGCCTAAGAAGTGGTAGATCTGTTCTGTTCACTACGCTTACCGTTCTTTAAGTTGAACTTTTTTGCCTCTTTTGCTTTTGGGTTTTGTACACCAGCTTCAAACAGCTGAAAATAATATCGTTTGTTTTTATGGTCCTGGGAAATATTTTTCATAGCTGTTTAGATGGTACAATGGTTCTTTACACTAGACTTGCTTTTTTTTTGTCAAATGAACTGAAGTTGGGTGAACTATTAGGATTTTTGCAACCAGGAAATGGCGGAGATATTTCTGCATAGTGCTCCTTTAATGTTATCTTTAATGACCTTTATAGAATGTGTGTGTGTGTGTGTGTGTGTGTGTGTGTGTGTGTGTGTGTGTGTGTGTGTGTGTGTGTGTGTGTGTGTGTGTGTGTGTGTGTGTGTGTGTGTGTGTGTGTGTGTGTGTGTGGTCTGTAAAACATCAGTAATTACCTGTACCATGTTGACCATATGTGAGGCCGGCCTTCTCCAGGATAATCCTAGTTAAGAGATTAGTTAGAGAGAATGAGGGGGGTAGATGGAAGAGAGAGAGAGAGAGGGAGAGAGAGAGAGAGAGAGAGAGAGAGAGAGAGAGAGAGAGAGAGAGAGAGACAGGGAGAGAGAGAGAGAGAGAGACAGAGAGAGAGAGAGAGAGAGAGAGAAAGAGAGAGGAAATGAGAGAGTAAATGTAGGGACACACCGTACCGTCTCATTGGTCTACTGTTTGTGTACGAATCCACTACACGAGATAGATCTGGACTGTACTCTCTCTACTAGCTTTTCTCTATGGTCCTTCTCAACAGCTGACATTAAAACTCTTTGAAACTTGTTGAGAAGCCACTGTTGTAGAGACTCTGGAAGACTTGGAGAAGCCCAGCCTCTTCAGACCAGACTTGATGGGAACAAACTGTTTGGAAAGAGAGGATGATGGGCTACATGAACTTCAAGAACGATTAATCGCACAGGAGAGTGCGAGAGACAAAGGGAGAGAGGAAGAGAGCGAGAGACAAAGTCGGAGATCATGATAGCGTACGTGGACTGTCTGTCCCCTGAGCTGGTTGGGGGAGATGGTGTGAGGGTGGGTGCTCGATGCTGGAAGGGTGGGTACAGCGAGGACGAGGATGAGTTGCTTCCTCTCTGCTCGAAAGATGTCCGAAAGATGCCCTCCCTGCAGCCCAAGAGCGAGGGCAGTTTGAGACGTCGTCTGCTCACCTCCAAGATCCACCAGCAACGAGACACACTGTGGGCTCCCAGGCCTCTTGCACAGGGTCTCCTGGACAACCAAGGCCTCCAGGCGACGCAACACAGACAGGACTACCCTGGGCCTGAGCCCCAGGCCAAACCCAGCCCTTCCGGCCTGCTGATCCACCACCTAGCAGGCTACTCGTCACAGGGTCTCCCGGACAACCAAGGCCTCCAGGCGACGCAACACAGACAGCACTACCCTGGCCCAGAGCCCCAGGCCAAACCCAGCCCTTCCGGCCTGCTGATCCACCACCTAGCAGGCTACTCGTCACAGGGTTCCCAGCAACATAGGCACAACGCAGGCTACTCCTTGACCCAGGTACAGAGGACCAGCTATTCTCCCCCGACCCCCGACCCCCATCCTGGGTACAGCTTCCCCCTACAACCTCCAGGAGGAGCCAGATGCAGCCACACTGGAACCCCAGGATACTGTAACCCAGGATACTGTAACCCAGGATACTGTAACCCAGCATACTGTAACACAGCCTACTCCACAAGGCCCAGCAGCAGCTCTAACCCAGGACACCACAACACTGCACAAGGAGCCAGCAACCCTTCTCCAGGACAGGGATACGGCTCTACCTCCTCCCCCCCGGGACCCAGCTACAGCTCTACATTAGGGTTTGCATCCCAGTCCCAGCCCAGCCTCCCCTCTAACCTGCCCAGGCAGAGAAAGAGCTTCTCTCCCTTCAACCTGCTCCGACGGCGCAGCTACAACTCCAACCAGATCCCCTTCTCACATCCACCTCAAAGCCAAGACTGGAGAGGTACGCAGCTCTATTCAAATCAATTCAAGGGGCTTTATTGACATGGGAAACATGTGTTAACATTGCCAAAGCAGGTGAGGTTTAGATAATATATAAAGTGAAATAAACAATACAAATTAACAGTAAACATTACACATACAGAAGTTTCAAAACAATAAAGACATTACAAATGTCATATTATGTATATATACATTGTTGTAACAATGTACAAATGGTTAAAGGACACAAGGGAAAATCTATTTATTATTTGATCTATCAGTTCTGTGTTTGTGCAACAATGGTTTTTAGATGCAAAAGATACATTCTACTGGAAAGTAGGAACGTATGAATTGAACGTTAGGAATATATTATAGAAACCTCACCCCTACCTGGGAGAGTCCAGATTAGCTTTGACCTGGTTGGCTCTAACTCCCGCTATCTGTTTTTTATCTCAGTCTATTTTGTTGTTTCTCTCTCACCCTCTCTCTCTCTCTCTCTCTCTCTCTCTATCTATCTCTCTCCCTCTCTCACAGAGACAGATACAGGGACAGGGACAGGGACAGAGACAGATACTGAGACAGAGACAGAGATGGGGACAGAGACAGACAGGGACAGAGACAGAGAATGAGACAGGGACAGAGAGAGATACCGAGCCAGAGACTGAGACAGGGACAGGGATAGAGACAGATACTGAGACAGAGATGGGGACAGAGACAGACAGGGACAGAGACAGAGAATGAGACAGGGACAGAGAGAGATACCGAGACAGAGACTGAGAAAGGGACAGGGATAGAGACAGGGACAGAGACAGGGACAGAGACAGAGACAGGGACAGAGACAGGGACAGAGACAGGGACAGAGACAGATTCTGAGACAGGGACATGGACATGGACAGAGACAGGGACAGGGACAGAGACAGATTCTGAGACAGGGACATGGACAGGGACATGGACAGAGACAGGGACAGGGACAGAGACAGGGACAGGGACAGGGACAGAGACAGATTCCGAGACAGGGACAGGGACAGAGACAGGGACAGGGAGAGATACCGAGACAGGGTCAGGGACAGAGACAGGTATAGGGACAGAGACAGGGACAGACAGGGACAGGGACAGGGAGAGATACCGAGACAGGGTCAGGGACAGAGACAGGTACAGGGACAGAGACAGGGACAGACAGGGACAGGGACAGAGACATGGACAGAGACAGGGAGAGAGACAGATACAGGGGCAGAGACAGGGACAGAGATGGGGACAGAGACGAGGACAGTGACAGAGACAGAGACATATACCGAGACAGATACCGAGTCAGGGACCGAGACAGGGACAGGGACAGATATTGAGACAGAGACAGGGACAGAGAATGAGACAGAGACAGAGACAGGGACAGAGACAAGGACAGAGACAGAGAATGAGACAGGGACAGAGACAAGGACAGGGATAGAGATAGAGACAGGGAAAGAGGGGGACAGAGACAGGTACAGGGACAGAGACAGATAGTGACAGAGACAGATACTGAGACAGGGGCAGGGGCAGGGGCAGGGGCAGGTGCAGGGGCAGGGGCAGGGGCAGGGACAGAGACAGAGACAAACAGGGACAGAGACAGACAGGGAAAGAGACAGTGACAGTGATAGAGACAGAGACAGGGGCGGACAGGGACAGAGACAGACGGAGACAGAGACAGAGACAGAGACAGAGACAGACAGGGACAGAGACAGACAGGGACAGGGACAGAGACAGAGACAGAGACAGAGACAGAGACAGAGACAGAGACAGAGACAGAGACAGGGACAGGGACAGAGACAGGGACAGGGACAGGGACAGAGACAGACAGGGACAGGGACAGGGACAGAGACAGACACGGACAGAGACAGTGACAGAGACAGATACCGAGACAGAGACAGAGACAGAGACAGAGAAAGGTTTGGGTAATCTAGATCAGTGGTTCCCAAACGTTTTCCCTCGGGGGCCCCCCTTCCAGCATTGGGGTACATCCAGCACCCCTCCAGGCTGCCTACACAAGCACTGTTCACACACCCTCTTGTTGGAGAATATTGCAGGTTCTTTCCGACACTTCAAAACATTTTGTCGTTGGTGTGCAAAGAATTTGTTGCTTTTTTCAAGCACATTTTCTTGTGTTTCTATCCATTTTAACATGTCTAATGTGATATTTTAATGACAGAAAAATGACAACAATATCTATGGGCTAGTTATTCTGGACATTTCTGAAGTTATAAATATCTCTCTAAGGTAAACAATAACTGGCACAGCCAGAAGAGGACTGGCCACCCCTCATAGCCTGGTTCCTCTCTAGGTTTCTTCCTAGGTTCTGGTCTTTCTAGGGAGTTTTTCCTAGCCACCGTGCTTCTACACCTGCATTGCTTGCTGTTTTGGGGGTTTTAGGCTGGGTTTCTGTACAGCACTTTGAGATATCAGCTGATGTACGAAGGGCTATATAAATGAATTGGATTTGATTTTTGAAGCTATAAGAGCTACTGATGATGTACTCTCCAATTTAGAAATGTCACTGCTGACCCCACAGTTTGACCCCACAGTTTGACCCCACAGTTTGGGAACCACTGATCTAGATTAGCATGGCTATAGAGAGGAGAAGAGGTAGGAGGTTTTTCATCTAGATTAGCATGGCTATAGAGAGGAGAAGAGGTAGGAGGTTTTTCATCTAGATTAGCATGGCTATAGAGAGGAGAAGAGGTAGGAGGTTTTTCATCTAGATTAGCATGGCCATTCGAGAGGAGAAGAGGTAGGAGGTTTTTCATCTAGATTAGCATGGCCATTCGAGAGGAGAAGAGGTAGGAGGTTTTTCATCTAGATTAGCATGGCTATAGAGAGGAGAAGAGGTAGGAGGTTTTTCATCTAGATTAGCATGGCTATAGAGAGGAGAAGAGGTAGGAGGTTTTTCATCTAGATTAGCATGGCTATAGAGAGGAGAAGAGGTAGGAGGTTTTTCATCTAGATTAGCATGGCTATAGAGAGGAGAAGAGGTAGGAGGTTTTTCATCTAGATTAGCATGGCTATAGAGAGGAGAAGAGGTAGGAGGTTTTTCATCTAGATTAGCATGGCTATAGAGAGGAGAAGAGGTAGGAGGTTTTTCATCTAGATTAGCATGGCTATAGAGAGGAGAAGAGGTAGGAGGTTTTTCATCTAGATTAGCATGGCTATAGAGAGGAGAAGAGGTAGGAGGTTTTTCATCTAGATTAGCATGGCTATAGAGAGGAGAAGAGGTAGGAGGTTTTTCATCTAGATTAGCATGGCTATAGAGAGGAGAAGAGGTAGGAGGTTTTTCATCTAGATTAGCATGGCTATAGAGAGGAGAAGAGGTAGGAGGTTTTTCATCTAGATTAGCATGGCTATAGAGAGGAGAAGAGGTAGGAGGTTTTTCATCTAGATTAGCATGGCTATAGAGAGGAGAAGAGGTAGGAGGTTTTTCATCTAGATTAGCATGGCTATAGAGAGGAGAAGAGGTAGGAGGTTTTTCATCTAGATTAGCATGGCTATAGAGAGGAGAAGAGGTAGGAGGTTTTTCATCTAGATTAGCATGGCTATAGAGAGGAGAAGAGGTAGGAGGTTTTTTATCTAGATTAGAGTGATGATGACACAAGAGGTTGAACTTTTTAAACACACACTCTGATTGGTCGGTTACGTCGCCGTGTATGAAAAGTCTGAAAAACGTATGACAAATATTGATCATTTTCACGTCAACTATTATCTGCATAAGTGGTGATGTTCTAACATAGTGTTTCTGTGTGTACACTTGAGTGTACAAAACATTAGGAACACCTTCCTAATATTGGACTTGCTCCACCTTGTCTCAACTGACTCAAGGCTTAAACCTTCTTTAACCTTTAACCTTTCACCTGTCTCCTCCCCTTCATCTACACTGATTGAAATGGATTTAACAAGGGATAATAGCTTTCACCATCGATTCACCTGGTCAGTCTATGTCATGGAAAGAGCAGATGTTCTTAATGTTTTGAAACATTCGGTGTATGTGAGTGACTACGGTACTGAATGCATCATGGCTCCTACTGAATCAACCTCTCCACACACACACACACACGTGCACAGGTATGCACGCACACACACACACACACACACACACACACACACACACACACACACACACACACACACACACACGCAGGCACACATGCGCGCACACACACACACGCACACACACACACACACGCACACACACACCAGAGGGTTTAAGAGTGTGCAGCTGTAGGTCCATACGGTGATAATGGTAAACAGTGCTAATTCTGGTAATGAGGTTAAGTTGTGGAAAACAGGCTTTAGTTTCCAACAGCTGCTGTCTCTCAGATATACACAGTCAGTCTGCTACCAGTACTGACCTGTTATAGACCAGCCACAGCACAGAGACGCTAACAATGCTAGTAATGCTAATTCTAATGGATTTTCATTACGATAATGCTATTGATGCTAACTTCTAATGCACCAATAATGATTATTCTAACTCCTCTGGCACTAATAATGATGATGCTACCGATGCTAAAGCCTATGGCTCTAATAATGATGATGCTACTGATGCTAACCCCTATGGCTCTAATAGGTATGATGCTACTGATGCTAACGCATATGGCTCTAATAATGATAATGCTAGTGATGCTAAGTCCTAATGCAATAATAATGATGATGCTAGTGATGCTAACTCCTAATGCAATAATAATGATAATGCTAGTGATGCTAACTCCTAATGCAATAATAATGTTAATGCTAGTGATGCTAACTCCTAATGCAATAATAATGATGATGCTAGTGATGCTAAATCACATGGCTCGAATAATGATGATGCTACTGATGCTAACGGCTATGGCACTAAAATTGATGATGCTAGTAATGCTAGCTAACATTTCTGTCGTAATACCGCTAGTGATGAAGCTACAGGTAACTATGACCTGTAATGTTATGACCTGTTATAGCATTCAGCACATTTCTGTCATTCGAAAAATGAATCTATCCTCATCCCAGTAAGTGAACACATTTAGAACATGATTACAACCGGTGTCCTGGTTACAGTAACTGGCACACTTTAAGCTTGGCTGGAAGTGTTGTGTGTCTCATATGAAATCTAATCAAATCAAAGTGTATTGGTCGCGTACAGAACATAGCAGATGTTACAGAAGGTGTAGAGAAATGCTTGAAGTGCTACCAGCTCCTAGCAATGCAGTCAAATGTTGACAAAGTACATGATAAAGGTTGGATAAAATTCTATTAACAATGTGTGTGTGTGTGTGTGTGTGTGTGTGTGTATGTGTGTGTGTGTGTGTGTTCCAGCTTTCATAGTCTCAAGTTAGAATTAGACATTCATCCATGTTCCTCAAACATCACACTTCAAAGTTGTTCCGAACGTCATATTTTTTCAAAACGTCACGTGTTTTGAGAGAGAGGAAGGGAGGAGGAGGAAGAGAGAGGGAGGGGAGGAGAGGGAGAGGAAGGGAGGAGGAGGAAGAGAGAGGGAGGGGAGGAGAGGGAGAGGAAGGGAGGAGGAGAGAGGAGGAGAGAGGAGGAGAGGAGGAGAGAGAGAGGGAGAAGGGGGAGAGAGGAGGAGAGAGGAAGGGAGGAGGAGAAGAGAGGGAGAGGAGGAGAGGGAGAGGGAGTAGGAGAGAGAGGGAGATAAGGAGAGAGGAAGGGAGGAGGAGGATAGAGAGAGGGGAGACAAAGGAAGGGAGTGAGAGAGAGGGAGGGAGGAGAAGAGAGGGAGAGAGGAGAGAGGAAGGGAGGAGGAGAGAGGGAGGGAGGAGGAGAGAGGAAGGGAGGAGGAGAGAGGAGGAGAGAGGAGGAGAGGAGGAGAGAGAGAGGGAGAAGGGGGAGAGAGGAGGAGAGAGGAAGGGAGGAGGAGAAGAGGAGGGAGAGGAGGAGAGGGAGAGGGAGTAGGAGAGAGAGGGAGATAAGGAGAGAGGAAGGGAGGAGGAGGATAGAGAGAGGGGAGACAAAGGAAGGGAGTGAGAGAGGGAGGGAGGAGAAGAGAGGGAGGGAGGAGAAGAGAGAGAGAGAGGAGAGAGGAAGGGAGGAGGAGAGAGGGAGGGATGAGGAGAGAGGAAGGGAGGAGGAGAGAGGAGGAGAGAGGAGGAGAGGAGGAGAGAGAGAGGGAGAAGGGGGAGAGAGGAGGAGAGAGGAAGGGAGGAGAGAGGGAGGGAGGAGGAGAGAGGGAGAGAGGAGAGAGGAAGGGAGGAGGAGAGAGGGAGAGAGGAGAAGAGAGGGAGAGAGGAGAGAGGAAGGGAGGAGAGAGGAAGGAGAGAGGAGGAGAGAGGAAGGGACGAGGAGAAGAGAGGGAGAGGAGGAGAGAGGAAGGGAGGAGGAGAGAGGAGGAGTTGGGTGGCAGTGTTTTTCCTCGATTTTTCCTCATCCTCCACATCCTCTTCATCCTCCTCCTCATCCTCCTATCCTATTCATCCTTTCTTCTCGCCGCATCTCTAATGGAGGAGCGACCGGGAGTCGTTTTAACATCACCCGGGACATACACACACACCTCAACCATGGTGTTTATCAGCTTGGCTATAAAATCGGGTCCTGAAGTACTTCAAAAGGGGTAAGACACTTTTTGACAGAGGTGTGTGAGTGAGGGTGTGTCTGTGTGAGTAGGGGTGTGTCTGTGTGAGTAGGGGTGTGTCTGTGTGAGTAGGGGTGTGTCTGTGTGAGTGAGGGTGTGTCTGTGTGAGTAGGGGTGTGTCTGTGTGAGTAGGGGGTGTGTCTGTGTGAGTAGGGGTGTGTCTGTGTGAGTAGGGGTGTGTCTGTGTAAGTAGGGGGGTGTCTGTGTGAGTAGGGG
>NC_034180.2:51060232-51065232 GCF_002021735.2 Oncorhynchus kisutch | reverse complement strand
AAATACATCAAATACACACGTTTATTTTGGACCTGAGCAAAATATCTATACACATGAAAGCCTCTGGGTCAAAATGACAACACAATATCATGTTTGTATACAAAATCTACACTGGCTTTCCATCAGTGTGTTTTGAAGGTCAAGGTTCATGACCCTAAATGAGGAAAAGAAGTGAACTTCTTATTTTCGACAACTCAAAACTGGAAACGGGTCAAATTGACCCGTAACATAATAGGTTAAAGGTTAAAGGTTAAAGGAGTCTTAACTGCCTGGTTTGGCTTAAGAATAAGATTTTGTTCTTCAACTGTCTTTCTTTTTTAAATAAAAGTGAAATACATAAAAATAATTGCCGTGACTGAAGTCAAACGAGAGTTTGTCTCGGGAGAAAGGTTTCCATTTGGGTGTCTCTTTGTGTGTGTTCTCACACACATTCACTCTGCCTAAACACAGTTTACAGCCAATCACCTTTCTAGGTAACTTGAAACAGTCTAACCAGGTCTTGTGTCTTGGAGTCGCCGAGGCTCGGCTAGCCTACTTCTTTCGCCAATTGGCCTCAGACGGCAGGTATGCTACCGTGGCAAAGTTGGTTTCTCTGGGGCTAGTTAGGGGCCGTCAATGTCAATGGGACAATGTTAGTATTTTATATGTTGCACATCTTTTAGTAAAAAAAATAAAAATGTTTTGTGAATTTCTGCAATTTATAGTTGGTTTGAGGTTTTTAAGTCATTGAAATTCGGAGCCATTGACCTTTCAAAAATATTGTCCCATTGTGTCATTAACTGATGGTCCCTAACGATCCCTATAGGGATAGTGAATGTCAAAACAAATTGACAATGAGCATTACGATCAGGTCACGTGCCGCTACGCTCCAAATGAATGATTACTTGGGTGCTGTCAGCGGTGGGCATCTGGGCAGGTTTGAAATAAACAAATAAACCTGTTAGAGTTTGAAATAAACAAATAAACCTGTTAGGGTTTGAAAGTAACTAAATAAACCTGTTAGAGTTTGAAAGTAATTAAATAAACCTGTTAGGATTCCCTTCCCTTCATTCCGTAACATAGCATTTTTTCCTATAATCTCTCTAATCTCAGTTTTGGACGAGACTGACTTCATGACCAAAACGACAGTGTCTAAGGGTTTACTGAGAATGGACAAACAAAAACATCCAGTCTGCGGCAGTCCTGTGGGTGAAAACAGCTCGTTGATGAGAGGTGGAAGGAGAAGGACAAGAGTCATGCAAGTTAACAGGCGTCCCACAAACAGACAAATAACGGCGCAGTACAACAGTGGTGTGCAGAACGGCATCTCGAAACGCACAACTCGTCGGTCCTCGTCACCGATGGGCTAAATGCAGCAGACAACCACACCGGGTTCCCCTCCTATTAGCTAATAACAAGAAGAAGAGGCTCCAGTGAACACGTAATCAACAACACTGGACAGTTGAGGAGTAGAGAAACATCGCCTGGTTCGATGAATCCTGGATCCCGTCGTGTCATGCTGATGGCAGAGTCCGGATTTGGCGTCAGCAGCATGAAGCCATGGCCCCATTCAACCTGGTGTCAACAGTACATGCTGATGGCAGAGTCCGGATTTGGCGTCAGCAGCATGAGTACATGGCCCCATTCTACCTGGTGTCAACAGTACATGCTGATGGCAGAGTCCGGATTTGGCGTCAGCAGCATGAGTCCATGGCCCCATTCAACCTGGTGTCAACAGTACATGCTGATGGCAGAGTCCGGATTTGGCGTCAGCAGCATGAGTCCATGGCCCCATTCTACCTGGTGTCAACAGTACATGCTGATGGCAGAGTCCGGATTTGGCGTCAGCAGCATGAGTCCATGACCCCATTCTACCTGGTGTCAACAGTACATGCTGATGGCAGAGTCCGGATTTGGCGTCAGCAGCATGAGTCCATGGCCCCATTCTACCTGGTGTCAACAGTACATGCTGATGGCAGAGTCCGGATTTGGCGTCAGCAGCATGAGTCCATGGCCCCATTCTACCTGGTGTCAACAGTACATGCTGATAGCAGAGTCCGGATTTGGCCTAAGCAGCATCAGTCCATGGCCCCATTCTACCTGGTGTCAACAGTACATGCTGGTGGTGGTGTAACGGTGAGGGGAATGTTTTCCTGGCACATGTTAGGTCCCTTGATACCAATTGAACAATGTTGGAACGCCATACCTTGCAGAATACATGCACCAAATATATATATATATATATATATATATAAAATATAGATATATTTATCCTTTAATTAACTAGGCAAGTCAGTTAAGAACAAATTCTTATTTACAACGACAGCCTACCCCAGCCAAACCCTAACCCGGACGACGCTGAGCCAATTTTGCGCCTCCCTATGGGATTCCCAATCACGTCCAGTTGTGACACACTCTGGAATTCAGGCTGTTATGGAGGCAAAGGGGGGGGGGGGGGGGTGTACCTAATAAACTGGCCACTGAGTGTATGCAATAGAAAAGGTTTGTACAGCAGTAGTTGTATAGGATGAGCCATGACTAGAATACAGTATATACATTCGAAGTGTGTTAAACCCTATGTAAACATTATTAAAGTGACCAGTGTTCAATGACTATGTACATAGGGCAGTAGTCTCTATGGTGTAGGGTAGAGTACGAGGTGGTAGCAGGCTAGAACAGGGCAGGGATAAGGTTAGGGTTAGTAGATAGTTAGTTGACTCAGGCTATGACCCAGATACAGACACAGGAGGCGGAGAGTACAGTTCTCAGATGATTTATTGCAAACACGGGGCAAAAGGCAGGTCGAGGACAGGCAGAGGTTCCAAAATCAGGTCAGAGTCAGGCAGGTACAGGATGGCAGGCAGGCTTGGGGTCAGGACAGGCAGAGGTTCGTAATTAGGTCAGAGTCAGACAGGTACAGGATGGCAGGCAGGCTCGGGGTCAGGACAGGCAGAGGTTCGTAAATCAGGTCAGAGTCAGGCAGGTACAGGATGGCAGGCAGGCTTGGGGTCAGGACAAGCAGAATGGTCTGAACCGGGAAAAACTAGGAAACAGATCAGGAAGACGGGAAAGCACACTGATAAAGACCTGACAAAGTAAGATGACTGGCAACAGACAAACAGAGAACACAGGTATAAATACACAGGGGGTAATGGGGCAGATGGGCGATACCTGGAGGGGATTGGAGACAAACTCAAAGACAGGTGAAACAGATAAGGGTGTGACAGTTACTCATGCTGGCTTAGCCCAAGACTGCCACTTACTGGTGAGAGAGGTACTGTCACCAGAATAGTTATTACAGTAGGAGAATTAGTGACATCTACAGGTAAGTTTTATTGTCACTTGCACAGGATACAGCAGGTGTAAAACAGTCCAGTGAAATGCTTAACCTGCTAGATCTTTCCCAACAGCACAATAAAGGTAATAATATAGAACATAGGAACAACGTGGAATATGAGAGAAGAAGAAGAACATGAAATATAAGAGAAGAAGAAGAACATGAAATATGAGAGAAGAAGAAGAACATGAAATATAAGAGAAGAAGAAGAACATGAAATATGAGAGAAGAAGAAGAAGGTGAAATATGAGAGAAGAAGAAGAACATGAATATGAGAGAAGAAGAAGAAGGTGAAATATGAGAGAAGAAGAAAACATGAAATACGAGAGAAGAAGAAGGTTAAAGAAAGTGAAGAGAAGAGAACGTCCATCCAACAGCCTTGAGCTTATTGCAAATCCCTTTTTAAAGGTGTGAATCACCGAGTTTGGCCGCCTGAGAAATCGGGGGAGAGGAGCCTTGGTCAGAGAGGTGACTAAGAACCTGATGGTCACTCTGACAGTTCCTTTGTGGAGATGAGAGAACCTTCCAGAAGGAAACCATCTCTGCAGCACTCCACTAATCAGGCCTTTATGGTAGAGTGGCCAGACGGAAGCCACTCCTCAGTAAAAGGCACATGACAGCCGGCTTGGAGTTTGTCAAAAGGCACCTAAAGGACTCTCAGACGATGAGAAACAAGATTCTCTGGTCTGATGAAACCAAGATTGAACTCTTTAGCCTGAATGCCAGGTGTCACATCTGGAGGAAACCTGGCACCATCCTTTTGGTGAAGCATGGATGTGGCACCATCATGCTGTGGGGATGTTTTTCAGCGGCAGGGACTGAGAGACTAGTCAGGATTCAGGGAAAGATGAACAGAGCAAATTACAGAGAGATCCTTGATGAAAACCTGCTCCAGAGCTCTGAGGACCTCAGACTGAGGCAAAGGTTAATCTTCCAACAGGATAACGACAAAGCCAAGACAACGCAAGAGTGGCTTCGGGGCAAATCTCTGAATGTCCTTGAGTGGCCCAGCCAGAACCTGGACTTCAACCCGATTGAACATCTCTGGAGAGACCTGAAAATATCTGTGCAGCGACGCTCCCCATCCAACCTGACAGAGCTTGAGAGGATCTGCAGAGAAGAATGGGAGAAACTCCCCAAATACAGGTGTGCCAAGCTTGTAGCGTCATACCCAAGAAGACTCAAGGCTGTAATCGCTGCCAAAGGTGCTTCAACAAAGTACTGAGTAAAGGGTCTGAATACTTATGTAAATGAGATACATCCGTTTTTTTTTATTTTATACATTTGCACCAATTCATAGAAACCTGTTTTGCTTCGTCATTATGCGGTATTGTGTATAAATTGATGAGAACAATTGTTTTAATCAAATTGAGAAAAAGCGTAACGTAACAAAACGTGGAAAAACTCGAAGGGTTTCTGAATGCTAAATGTAAATAAATTAATATATATATATATACAGTACCAGTCAAAAGTTTGGACTCTCATTCAAGGGTTTTTCTTTATTTGTACTATTTTCTACATTGTGGAATAATAGTAATCATGTAGCAAAAAGTGTTAAACAAACCTAAATATATTTTCTATTTTAGATTCTTCATAGTAGCCATCCTTTGCCTTGATGACAGCTTGGCACACTCTTGGCCATTCTCTCAACCAGCTTCATGAGGAATGTTTTTCCAACGGTCTT